>NW_026652297.1:20103202-20343357 GCF_009828535.3 Hylobates moloch | reverse complement strand
GGGGTTTCACCATGTTGGTCAGGCTCGTCTCAAACTCCTGACCTCAGGTGATCCACCTGCCTCGGCCTCCCAAAGCGCTGGTATTACAATTGTGAGCCACCACTCCTGGCCAGTGAAATGTTTTTCTAAGTACCAAGAGACAACATTGCACATCTACAGGCTACACTGGGCTCACAACCTGTTATTTTGATCCTTTCTTGGTACTTTAATTCCTTTACATAATTTTAGAGCAGTCTCAAGACGGAGAGAAGGTAAATGCTGACATTTGTGGATACAGTGGTGTGAAAACAGGCCCTCTTCTCATGAGGCTTTTGGCCTACTGGGAGGACACAGGCATTAATCAATCAATAAAGGCCATTAGTGAATGAAACATTACAAATGTAGATGAGTACTCCAAAGATAATCAACAGTTTTGTAAGAGCTCATGAAAAGGAAACTGACCTGAACTAGGGGGTCAGCAAAGACTTCCCCTGAGATAGAAGGAACTGCTTGTGCAGTGGCCAGTGGCAAAACTGAACGTGGAACAGAGGCCAGTGTGGCTGGAGCAGACACAGTGAAATGCAGGCAGAGGCTCAGAAGGTGGGGGTGTCAGGCATGAGGCCATGTAGGGGCTTGTAGGCCCTGTTAAGAGTTTGGATTTCTATCTCAATTCTCAGTACACCATTGTGGACTGCTACACTCAATTTTTTTTTTTTTTTTTTTTGAGACGGAGTCTCGCTCTGTCGCCCAGGCTGGAGTGCAGTGGCGCAATCTCGGCTCACTGCAAGCTCCGCCTCCCGGGTTCACGCCATTCTCCTGCCTCAGCCTCTCCGAGTAGCTGGGACTACAGGCGCCCGCCACCACGCCCGGCTAATTTTTTTGTATTTTTAGTAGAGACGGGGTTTCACCGTGGTCTCGATCTCCTGACCTCGTGATCCGCCCGCCTCGGCCTCCCAAAGTGCTGGGATTACAAGCGTGAGCCACCGTGCCCGGCCTACACTCAATTTTAATTAGAGTTTATAGAGGGGTTCTAAATATTTGTCAGGATTGATATTTCAATGATTTTTGTTCTTTATTAGAAATCTTCCAAAGAACCAAGATAAAATTTTAATTTATAAATTATGTATATTTATAAATGTATTTATGTATTAAATGTATAAATAAATTTATAAATATTTATACATTTATAAATATATATTATATATTTATAAATTTTCATATATATATAATAAAGCTCATTCGATCTTACGATTACCATATGAGCCCATTGGATCCCTTTATAATCTAAGCTACCTTTTGGAATCTAAGCTACCTTTTGGGATCTTTCTGTACATATTAAAATATTTTGCTATTTATCATTTTATGAATCATTTCATCATTATTCAATAATTCCAAGCTATCATTTAAACATACTAAAATAATAGGACAACAGAAGAAAGATGAAATGCCTAAATGGATAAAGTAATTGTGAAATAATAATTATTAAATTAGCCTTCAGTTTTCCTGTTGCATTGTCCAAAGTATTGCATTGTCCCTCAAAAAGATATAAAAGAAGTCTGGAGATACTATCTTTGGAGCACAGTTTTAGTTTTCTTTCTAATTAAACTTTCTATTTTGAGATAATTGTAACTTAACATGCTATTGTAAGAAATAACACAGAAATCTCATATACCCTTTATCTAGTTTATTTCAGTAGTGATATCTTGCATAACTCTAGTACAACATCATGACCAGGAAATTGACATTGATACAGTTCACCAGTTTTACACTTTCAGTTTTCACTGGACAAGGTAGATCGGGGTCACCAACCCCTGAGCTGTAGACTGATATAATCTCTGTCCTGTTAGGAACAAGGTTGCACAGCAGGAGGTGAGTGGTGGGCAAGTGAGCGAAGCTTCATTTCTATTTACAGCTGCTCCCCATCATTCATATTACTGCCTGAGCTCTGCCTCCGGTCAGATCAGCCACAGCATTAGATTCTCATAGTAGTTCAAAACCTGCTGTGAACTCTGCATGTGAAGGATCTAGGTTGCATGCTCCTTATGAGAATCTAATGCCTGATGATCTGAGGTGGAGCTGAGGCAGTGATGCTAATGCTGGGGAGTGGCTGCAAATACAGATTAACACTAGCAGAGGTTTGACTGCACAGAGACCATAATAAATTGCTTGTGGTCTCATATCAAAACCCCATCAGTGAGTGGCAAGTGACAATTAAGCTGCATCTGGTGGCAGGCTTTATAGTGGTAACTGAGTTGATGTGCTTCAATTGTACAGCTGCATCTGGTGGCAGGCTTTAAGTTAGAATCCAACACTTATTTTAGTCCTCACGTGCAGTGCGTGGCCTGAAGTCCTCTTTCCCACACTACACACTTGTCTCAGTCACAGTTTTGGTAAGCCCACAAGCTAACCCAAACCAAAATGAGTAAAAATCAGTTGTCACTGGAGAACTTACTTGAAAAGGGGAAAGACCCAATGATGACACAGCAGAAGACTCTAAGACTGCCAACAGAAAGAAAGCTGCATTAAAAAAATACCAAGAGTCCTACTTAAATTATGGGTTCATTGCAACAGGTGATTCACGTTCTCCAAGCCCATGTTGTATAATGTGTGGCAACCGGCTATCCAATGAAGACATAAAACCTTCAAAACTGCTTTGCCATGTGGAGACCAAGCACCCTGCATGAAAACACAAGCCTTTGGAGTTTTTCCAAAGAAAAAAAAAGTGAACATGAAGAACAGAAGCAATTATTGAAGGCCATCACTTCATCAAATTTGTCTGCACTGAGAGCATTATTCTTGGTGGCTAACCACATTGCTAAAGCTAAGAAGCCCTTTACTGTTGAAAAAGAGCTGATCCTGCCTGCTGCTAAGGACGTTTGTCATGAACTTTTAGGAGGGGCTGCAGTTCAAAAGCTGGCACGTGTTCCTCTTTTGGTTGGTACCATAACTAGAGGCATTGATGAAGTAGCAAGAGGATATTGAGGCACAATTGTTAAGAGAGGATTAGTGAGTCACTGGAGTACACAATCCAGGTTGACAAGTCTACTGATGTTGACAACAAGGCAACAATATTTGTTTTTGTGTGATATATTTTTCAAGAGGATGTGTATAAGGATATGTTTTGGGTACTTTTGTTGCCAACCAATACCACGGCTGCAGAAGTATTTAAGTCTTTGAATGATTACATGTCAGGAAACTGAATTGGTCATTTTGTGTCAGTTTATGCAAGGACATAGTGGATGCCATGACTAGATGGCTTTCTGGTTTTGCTGCTTGGGTCAAAGAGGTCGCTTGTGAGTGTGAGTCTATGCAGTGTGTCGTCCATAGAAAAATGCTGGTTAGCTGAAAAATGTCACCTGAACTTAACGTTTTGCAGGATGTGATTGAAATTACCTACCACATTAAAGTACATACCCTTAACTAACATCTGTTCATGCAGCTCTGTGAGAAGATGGACGCAGAGCACACATGTCTTCTTTTATACACTTAAAAGTGAGATGGCTTTCTAAAGGTAGATCACTGGCCAGAGTTTCTGAGTTATGAGCCTCCAGAGATTTCTTTTAGAAAAACAGTCACCATTGGCAGCACATTTCAATGACAAAGAATGGGTCTCAAAACTTGCTTCCTTGTGTGACATATTCAACCTGCTCAATGAACTCAATCTGTCACTTCAGAGGAGAACAACAACTGTGTTCAAGTCAGCAGATAAAGTGGTTGCATTCAAAGCCAAGCTGGAATTATGGGGGTGACAAGTGAACACTGGAATTTTTGACATGTTTCAAACATTAGCAGAGATTTTGAAAGAGACTGAGCCAGGGCCTTCTTTCTCCCAGCTGATTCATGATCACCCATCTCAGTTTTCAAAAGAGTTTGAGCATTTCTTCCCAACCACAAAAGACCCCCAAACTAGGAAGCAATGGATCTGCAACCCATTTGTGAATAAGCCAGGTAAATCAACTTTGTGCTAGAATAGGATCAACTGCTTGAGATTGCAAATGACGGTGGCCTTAAAAGTATGTTTGAGACAACTTCAAATCTTCGTATGTTCTGGATTAAAGGCAAAGTGGTATCCTGAGATTGCCACAAAAGCACTGAAAAGCCTGCTTCCATGTCCAACGTCCTATCTTTATGAAGCAGAGTTTTTTGTAGTGACAGAAACCGTAATGAGATTATGGAGTAGACTGGACATAAGCAACACATTGCAGGTGTCGGTGTCTTCCATCACCCCCAGATGGGACCATCTAGTTGCAGGAAAACAAGCTCAAGGCTCCCACATATTCTGCATTATGTGAATTGTATAATTACTTCATCATATATTACAATGTAATAATAGTAGTAACAAAGTGCACAATAAATGTAGTGTGCTCGAATCATCCTCTCCCCATCCCCGCAGTCTGTGGAAAAATGGTCTTTCATGGAACTGGTCCCTGATGCCAAAAAAGTTGGGGACTGCTGACGTAGAGATTAAAATTTTTTCACGTCCACTCTAATGACGAAAACAAGCAAATTGATGGAGAAAGTCATTTCACAATTTTGTTACCATTTTCTAACTTTGCAAACCTTCAGCACACTGATTAATATCTCTAAGCCTCAATTTTCTCATCTGTAAAATACATAGATTAGTAACTACCTCATAAGGTTTTAGAAGGATTGAATGAGATAATGCCAGTAAAGCCTTTAGCACAACACCTGGCACATATGAAGTATTTGACAAAGTTATGTCCTGCAACACTTGTCTGTGCTCTTTAGCCTTCATGACTGTGTTCTTTTGGGATAATCTGTCAGTGCAGGGGCAGAAGAAATGGTTACAGAACCATTTAGCCCTTATCTCATTTACCTCTGAGCTGCTTGGAATTCCACTTCCTGAACTCTGATCATCTTGGGAAACAGAAGCAACAACAGCATCCTCTGAAGAGCTCAGTCATTGATAGGCAATGGGAGTGTTTATCACATCTTTTTTTATAGTCTCTGAGTGCAGCTTCACAATCCTTTACTGCACCCTTAAGCCAGATGTGTTTTGGAATTTGAAATTCACAGATAACAACTCCCAGACAGTAGGACTGGATCTTGATAAGGAACTGGAAGCATATACCAAACTGCATTTCAGAATTTTTCTAGATTATTGCAGTGTGCTTGCCTCTTCCTCCCTTTTGAGTAGGATTTTCCTATAGGGATCATCTTATGCCTCTTATCACTGTGTGTTGGGTGTGTATGTGTGTGTGTGGGGGTGCAGATTGTCTCTTTAACAGACCTCTAATCAAAAGGAGTGATATTTAAGGAGCTGCACCCAAATGAACCACACCAAGGCATCTCATCTTCACCTGAACCTGATTTAGATGACAAGCTCCTGGACTTCAAGCTGATGCTTTAATAGTTTGAGACTTGAGAATTCTAGGGGTGTGATTTGAATGTATTTGCATGTGGGAGGCATGAGAAATATGGCCAGAAAGCAAACTGTGGCAGACCGTATTTTACAAATAGGCCAAAAACTTTATCTTACATCCCACGTGATCTCCTTACAAGGATATCTTGATGTCCCTTCTTTTAAGCGGTAGGATCTTTGTCCCCTACCATGCATCCTGGACATAACTTTGTGACTGCCTTGACCAATAGTTTATAGTGGAAGTGCTACCATATAACTTATGAGGCTAAATCATAAAATGCCACTCACTTGTACCTTGCTCTTATCATCTAGACACCTTGGACTGGATGACATAATTTGCATTGTTTTAGTAGGTACAGCTTCTACGTGGCCGATGGCTAAAATAGTATTCACAGTCCTCTTCCAGAGCAGCAACTTGAAAGTGCTTCCACTTCACAAATTCCCAAAGGTTAAATGTATAATGACATCAAATTAAGGAAGTTTATTCTTTTCGGATGATTGCAAGCTGGTTTATTCAGCAGAAATAGAAAATAAGATTGTTTTCTCCCTTTTCAAAAGAAATTTTGCTGTAGCAGATATTCCTATTACACAACAAGTGGAAATTGTGTTGGTTTATACACAATTTTTCCCAGGCACAGGGAACCATATTAGTATGAGTAGAATTTAAAACATCAACAGGATGGCTACTACTCAAGTAGGAACCTTTTCAGCTCAAAATAAAACTACGCCTGTCTTGAGAGCAGTTCCACCAGCTCAGACTTCCATTCCATCTACACAGTCTGTGAATGCAATCCAGAATTTCCACGTTATTGTTCTTAAGCTTTTTTAAATGTTTGGATGTGTACTTTTAAAAAAATTTTCAGCCTTTATTTCAGATACAAGGGATGCATGTATAGGATTGTTACGTGGGTATATTGGACCCAGGTAGTGAGCATAGTAACCATCCATTATGATTTTTGGTGTTTTATTATTTATTTATTTTATTATACTTTAAGTTCTGCACATGTGCAGAATGTGCAGGTTTGTTACATAGGTATACATGTGCCATGGTGGTTGGGTGCACCCATCAACCCATCGTCCACATTAGGTATTTCTCCTAATGCTCTCCCTCCCCTAGCCCCCCACCCCACAACAGGCCCTGGTGTATGATGTTCCCCACCCTGTGTCCATGTATTCACATTATTCAACTCCCCCTTATGAATGAGAACATGCAGTGTTTAGTTTTTTGTTCCTGTGTTAGTTTGCTGAGAATGATGGTTTCCAGCATCATCCATGGCCTTGCAAAGGACATGAACTCATTCTTTTTATGGCTGCATAATATTCCATAGGGTATATGTGCCACAGTTTCTTTATCCAGTCTATCACTGATGGGCATTTGGGTTGGTTCCAAGTCTTTGCTATTATGAATAGTGCTGCAATAAACATACATGTGCATGTGTCTTTATAGTAGAATGATTTATAATCCTTTGGATATATACCCAGTAATGGGATTGCTGAGTCAAATGGTATTTCTGGTTCTAGATACTTGAGGAATTGCCATACTCTCTTCCACAGTGGTCGAAGTAATTTACACTCCCACCAACAGTGTAAAAGCATCCTTATTTCTCCACATCCTCTCCAGCATCTGTTGTTTTCTGACTTTTTAATGATCGCCATTCTAACTGGCATGAGATGGTATCTCATTGTGGTTTTGATTTGCATTCTCTAATGACCAGTGATGATGAGCTTTTTTTCATATGTTTGTTGGCCACATAAATATCTTCTTTTGAGAAGTATCTGTTCATATCCTTTGCCTACTTTTTAATGGGGTTGTTTTTTTCATGTAAATGTGTTTAAGTTCCTTGTGGATTCTGGATAGTAGCCCTTTGTCAGATGGATAGATTGCAAAAATTTTCTTCCATTCTGTAGGTTGCCTATTCATTTTGATGATAGTTTCTTTTGCTCTGCAGAAGCTCTTCAGTTTAATTAGATCCTACTTGCCAATTTTGGTTTTTTTGCCCTTGCTTTTGGTGTTTTAGTCATGAAGTCTTTGCCCATGCCTATGTCCTGAATGGCATTGCCTAGGGTTTCTTCTAGGGTTTTCATGGTTTTAGGTCTTATGTTTAAGTCTTTAATCCATCTTGAGTTAATTTTTGTATAAGGTGTAAGGAAGGGATCCAGTTTCAGCTTTCTACATATGGCTAGCCAGATTTCCTGGCACCATTTATTAAATAGGGAATCCTTTCCCCATTGGCTGTTTTTGTTAGGTTTGTCAAAGATCAGGTGGTTGTGGATGTGTGGTGTTATTTCTGAGGCCTCTGTTCTGTTCCATTGGTCTGTATATCTGTTTTGGTACCAGTACCATGCTGTTTTGGTTACTGTAGCCTTGTAGTATAGTTTGAAGTCAGGTAGCATGATGCCTCTAACTTCCTTTTTTTTGCTTAGGATTGTCTTGGCTATATGGGCTCTTTTTTGGTTCCATATGAAATTTAAAGTAGTTTTTTCTAATTCTGTGAAGAAAGTCAATGGTAGCTTGATGGGAATAGCATTGAATCTATTTATTACTTTGGGCAGTATGGCCATTTTCACGATATTGATTCTTCCTATCCATGAGCATAGACTGTTTTTCCGTTTGTCTGTGTCCTCTCTTATTTCCTTGAGCAGTGGTTTGTAGTTCTCCTTGAAGAGGTCCTTCACATCCCCTGTAAGTTGTATTCCTAGGTATATTATTCTCTTTGTAGTAATTGTGAATGAGAGTTCACTCATGATTTGCCTCTATTTGTCTATTATTGGTGTATAGGAATGCTTGTGAGTTTTGCATATTTGTTTTGTATCCTGAGAATTTGCTGAAGTTGCTTATCTGCTTAAGGAGTTTTCGGTCTGAGACGATGGGATTTTCTAAATATACAATCATGTCATCTGCAAACAGAGACAATTTGACTTTCTCTCTTCCTATTTGAACACCCTTTAGTTCTTTCTTTTGCCTGATTGCCCTGGCCAGAACTTCCAATACTATGTTGAATAGGAGTGGTGAGAGAGGGCATCCTCTCAACATTAATTGAGTACCAATTATATTCTGTATACAATGCAAGGTGAGAGGGCTACAATGTATAAAACACCATCTCTACTCTTAAGGTGCTCACAGTTTAGTGGAGGAAGACAGACATTTAAACAGATAATTATATCAAAAAGTAATAGCTGCTAGGATGGAAGTGAGAGTGAATGTACAACAGAAATTATTGACTTAATGAACGGGGAGGAGAGGGTGACTCAGAGAAGGTTGCTCTTTTTTGAGATGGAGTCTGGGATCTGTTGCCCAGGTTGGAGTGCAGTGGTGTGATCTCAGCTCATGGGAGCCTCTGCTTCCTGGCTTCAAGCAATTCTTGCTTAAGAGAATCAAGCAATTCTAGTGCCTCAGCCTCCCAAGTAGCTGGGACTATAGGTGCACACCACCATGCCTGGCTAATTTTTGTATTTTTAGTAGAGACCGTGTCCTGCTGTGTTGCCCAGGCTGGTCTTGAACTCCTGGCCTCAAGCTATCTGCCTGCCTCAGCCTCCCAAAGTGCTGGGATTACATGTGTAAGCCACCATGCCCTGCTGAAAGGTTGCTTTTAATTGATGCTTGAACTGCAGAGGAGTTCACCAGGGCAGGGAGGAAGCATTGTGAGTAGAGAGAACATGTGCAAATGTGCAGAAGTATGCAACAGCATAGCGAGTTAAGGTAATTTCAAAAGAACAGATGTAGCCCCTGTGAAAAGTGCAGATGAGAGAGGCAACAGGAGATTGCACCACTGCACTCCAACCTGGGTGACAGAGAGAGAGCCTCTCAAAAAAACAACCAAAAAAAGAGGCAGTAGGAGATGAGAGAGGAAGGCAGGGGTTGGATCATGGACAGCCTCATGTGATATGCAAGGGAATTTTTACTTTGTTTCATGGAAGAAATAAAAAAACTAAGAAACTAAAATTCTTGATCTGGAGGACATATATGGCTCCAGGAGTATTGTGAACACCATGAAATTAGATGCAACATTTCATTTATGTACATTTTCACTTGCAGAAAGTTCCCTAGTCTTCAAGATCCCCAAAGAAGTTCATGACTTTCTCCCCACTGCCAGGCAAAATTAAGATGCACTCAGAGAATACTGGATGGGTGATCCACATAGCTAAAAAAGTGATCTGTGATTCTGTTTGGTGACTAAAGTAGAAATGGAAGGGACAGCTGTGTGTCACATGTTCAGATCTTTGTGAATTGGGGGAAAAAACTAAAGTTTGGTATATGATGGTGATGAAAAGGGGGGGTGTCACATTTCAATACAAAATGAAAAAGAGGGCTAGGGTGACACAGCTACCTAGTCAGAGACTCCAAAAGAGATAATTGTATTCATTCATGCTATAAATACAAATACTTTTTTATTTGCCTACAATACTCCTGGATTTCTCTATTTCTAGCATACCTCTCCTCTTTGGAAGCACTTGAAATGTGGCTATTCAAATTGTGGAATGCTGCTAATACTGTATAAAATTTATACCGGATCCCAAAGTCCTAGTACAAGAGAAAACATATCTCATTAATTATTTTTTATATTGGTTATATGTTGAAATGATAATAGATATATTGAGTTAAAATATATTTTAAAAATAAGTTTCACTTTTATTTTTAAATATGTGCCTACTAGAAGATTTAAGATTAAATAGGTCTCTCACATTATATTTCTGTTGGCAGCATTATTCTAAGACATTCCAGCAGTGCATTTCAGGCTGTAACATTTGCTTTTCAAGCAACACCTTGATATTCTCTAGTCATATGTCACATATTGGGAATCACAGATGAAATGGAGTCAGGAGTCCATAAAGGAGTCTTGTTTGAAATAAGACTTGTAAAAGAGAGTGGGAGGAAGAAAGACAGGGAAGAGAGCCACCGGCCTGCCGTGTGGAACTGACGAAGTCTCTTCCAATCTAATAGGGAACCCTGCAGCAGATGTTGTTCTTTAGAAGTGTCCCAGCATGGGGCAGAAATGGCTAGGCCCTTGTATCACTGCCCTAATAAATTACCGGTTGGGGGCTGTCTTAGTCTGTTTGTGCTGCTGTCACAAAATACCACGGACTGGATAATTCATAAACACATTAATGTAAGTTTATTTCTCACAGTTGTGAGGCTGAAAGCCCATGATCAAAGCACTGGCGTTGGTGTCTGGTGAGGGCTTTTCTCTGCTTCCAAAATGGTGCCTTGTTGCTGTGTTCTCATATGCCAGAAAAGTGGAAGAGTAAAAAGGGCCAAACACTGTAAGAAGCCTCCTTTATAAAAAAAAAAAAGGCCTTAATCCCATTCACAAGGATTCCACCCTCATCACTTAATCACCTCCTAAAGGCCCCACCTCTTAAATCTATCCCATTGGTGGTTAATTTTCAACCTGAATTTTTGAGGGGACACATTCAAACTATAGCAGGGGCTGTCCCAAGAAGAGCATGGCTTCCACCTGAAAGCCGAAGCCAATGTGAAGAGATAATATCTGGAGGCTATCAGCTTCCCATACTCTCAGCTGAGAAGTGGGTTCTTTCTTGAGGGGGGATCTGAGCAGAACATCTTTGTATCTGCCACGTTACCTTAAAAAAACACAAAACAAAAAACCCTCACCTGTAAATAATCTCAACTTTCCATGAAGGTTTCTGTGGTAGACAGATGAATGTCCCCTATCACCTGCCCCCTGCAAGATGCCTATGTCCTTATCCCTGAAACCTGTGAATATGCTACTTTATATAGCAAAGGAGACTTTGTGGATGTGATTAAGGATCCTGAGATGGGAAAATTATCCTGGATTATCCAAGGCAGGCTTGATGTAATCACAAGGGTCAGACAGGAGGGAGCCAGGAGGATCAGACGCAGAGTAGGAGATGTGGGGACTGCAGCAGAGTTTGGAGTGACTTGAAGAACCATGAGCTGAGGAATGCAGGCCTCTAGAAGCTGGAAAAAGAAAGAAAATAGATTCTTCTCTAGAGTTTCCAAAGAAATGAAGTCCTGTCAATGTCTTGGTTTTTAGGATTTCTGGGCTCCAGATGTGTAAGATAATAAATGTGTGTTGTTTTAACTCACCAAGTTTGTGGTAATTTGTTACAGTAACAGTGGAAAACTAATGCCGTTTCCTTCAGTGGTGATGAGAGAAATGATCTCCCCAGGGTGAGCCAAAAGTTTTTCATTCTGGGTTCTGATTCCCTATTAATTTAGTAGATCAGCTATGATGGGACATTTTCTCTCTAAAGGGTTACAGTGATGGTACAAAGGGTTAGAGTGGTGGTACAAGTTTGTAGATCACTTTCTAAGGTCTTGGGGCGTTCTCTTAAGGTTAACAGCCTGAACAATTTTATATAACATTTACTAAGAAACACTATTTTGTTAAGACATCCTGTTCCAAATTGCCTATGCCCTTAAGGATTTTAATTTGCTTAATCTTTTACAAATTAGTTACAGTAATCATGCAGTAAAGTACAGAAGTCTTACTTGTATATCTCAATACATTTTTACATTTGTGTACTTGTATTTAACCATACCTAAATTAGAAAGCATTTCCAACATTCCAGAAGGCTCCTTTGGGTCACCTCCTATGCAATACCGCCCTCTAACCAGAAATAACCACAATTCTAACTTCTGTCACTGTAGATTAGTTTTACCTGGTCTTAAATTTCATACAATTGGAATCTCACAGTTATAATATGTACTATTTTAGTCTGACTTTTAAAACGTATCTTTGAAATTTATCCATGTCTTTGAATGTATTAACTATCAATGTTTCACTCCTTTTAAAAAATTGCTGTATGATATTCCATTGTATATAAGTATGGCATAATTTTTTTTTTTGGAGACAAGAGTCTCACTCTGTTGCCCAGGCTGGAGTTCAGTGATGTGATCTCAGCTCACCGCAACCTCTGTCTCCTGGGTTCAAGTGATTCTCCTGCCTCAGCCTCCCAAGTAGCTGGGATTACAAGCGTGTGCCACCACACCCAGCTAATATTTGTATTTTTTAGTAGAGACAGAGTTTCACCATATTGGCCAGGCTGGTCTTGAACTCCCAACTTCAGGTGATCTGCCTGCCTCGGCCTCCCAAAGTGCTGGGATTACAGGTATGAGCCACCATGCCCAGCTATTTATTCTATTCTTGATGAACATTTGATTGTTTCCAGTTTTGTGCTACTATGAATAAAGTTGCTAAGAACATTTGTATACATGTCTTTTAGTGGAAATCTGTCCTCATTTCTCTTGGGATGGAATTGCTGAATCAGAAGCTTTGGGAATGTTCAGCTTTATAAGATACTGCCAAAGGATTTTTCCAAAGTGGTTTTACTAGTTTACACATCCATCAGCAATGTATGAGCTTTTCAGGTGCTCCACATCCTCACCAACACTTCCAACACTTCATACTGTCAATCTTACTAATTTTAGTCATCTTGTGGGTTCTAATTTAGTTTTGTTAGTTCTAAATTATCCTGTCACAGTGAATAGGTAAACCAGCCATCAACACTGTGTGGGATGTAGTTGATCTCTATGTTAGAGCACTTTTTCCCTCTACCAATCAAACATCCACCTTGAATGCTGACATGTGATTAAGGAGATGCTGAACTCTTTGGTAAGGGGATTATTATGACTGCTTGGCTCTTTTTAGTTCCTCTTTATCACCCAATCTCTATTCTTGCAATGAATTGCAAAAATAGAGATGGTTTGCAAGAATCTGTCAATCAAGACTGGCAGACTCTCAGAAGTGTTCCAGAGCACAGTTAGTGGGTATGCTAGAGTGGCATGCTTATTACATGTCTAGAACATTCTCTTTCTAGATATTAGGTTGAATCTCTTTCCAGATATTAGGCATTAGGAAATTGCCATTTTTGTAGGTCAAATCGACTTTATGAGAAGACTGTGTCTGTTTTTGAGTTCTTGTTGGTCAACAAGACCAACAAGACCATTGGATCTCCAGGTGTCAGCATATACCTCTTCTCATTTGTGAAGCCACACTAAAATGATGGAAAGGGAATCCATGGGTTTTAATTATATGTGTATATGTCTGTATATGTACAAACTATAAAAAGTTTGTACAGTACAGGCTATAGTACAGACTATAAAAAGTACAACCCATGGGTTCAAATTGGGCAGGATGTGAGCTAAATATAGCCCACAGATGCATGACATTGGCTCGTGGTATTTAGAAATAATTAGAATAAGTTGTTATTTAAAAATCAGGGATTTTTACAGTAACATTTGAATTTTTGGCTTCTCTTGGAAAAAAGTACTGGGCCCATACTCCCTTCTTGGAGCAACTATCTGGAAGTGAGCAGTGGTTGGCCCAAATATGTGGGTCATTTACTCTTCAACTCACTTCCTATCCCCAGCCTACTTCTTACATTTACATTCTTTGCCTGGAGGATGGAGATAATTTGCCATGAAAAGTTCCCAGACTGGAAATCATTGTGTCCTGCATCTATCCCAGTGCAACGATCATGGTAGATCTTAACTAAATATTTATTAAATGAGTGACTGCAGACTGGGTGCAGTGGCTTGCGCCTGTAATCCCAGCACTTTCAGAGGTCGAGGTAGGAGAATTTTGAGGCCAGGAGTTTGAGACTAGCCTGGGCAACATAGCAAGATCCCATCTCTCAAAAAAAAATTTAAAAAATTTAGCCAGGCATGGTGGCATGCACCTGTAGTCCTGGCTACTCAGAGACTAAGGCAGGAGGATCACTTGAGCCCAGGACTTGGAAGCTGCAGTGAGCTATGATTGTGTCACTACACTCCAGCCTGGGTAACAAAGCAAGACTCTGTATCTGAAAAAAATTTAAATACATACATATACGTAAATAAATACATAAATGACTGCAAATCCCTTCTAAGGCAAGATGCTATAATGCTCACATGTATTTCCACAAAAACACACAAGGTGGTGGTATGCTCTTAGAAATTCACATACTTCTGCATTGCAACCACAAAAGACCAACAGTAATAATCCTGATTTTTATTATAGGCCAGTGTTTGAATTCAGTGGGCGCAAATGTGTGCACATATCTTCTAATATAAATATACTATAATTTTACATATATCCTAATGTGTATCTATCTATACATATACAGACATATACACATATAATTAAAATAGGTTTCAAATTAGAAGATATATCGTTGGGTTTATATATATAATTAGCTTATTTAATTAGGAGATACATGATTTGGAGATTATATGTATATAAAATCCCCAATATAGCTAATATATGCTAATATATATGATATGTGTATCCTATATGATTGTATAGGATATAAAATAAAATATATAGTCAAAATATATTTAAAATCAGAAGATAATATAATTAAGATATATAATTGGTCAGGCGCGGTGGCTCATGCCTGTAACCCCATAATTTGGGGAGGCCAAGGCAGGCGGATCACCGGAGGTCAGCAGTTCTAGACCAGCCTGACCAACATGGAGAAACCCCGTCTCTACTAAAAATACAAAAATTAGCTGGGTGTGGTGGCGCATGCTTGTAATCCCAGCTACTCAGGAGGCTGAGGGAGGAGAATCGCCTGAACCCAGGAGGCAGAGGTTGCGGTGAGCTGAGATCACACCATTGCACTCCAGCCTGGGCAGCAAGAGCGAAACTCCGTCTCAAAAAAAAAAAAAAAAAAAAAAAAAAAAAAAAAAAAAAAAAAAAAAAAAAAAAAAAAGACGAGGGGGGTGTGGGGAGCACACACCACACCATCGCACTCCGGGGGGGAAAAAAACAAAACACCACCAAAAAAAAAAAAAAAAAAAAAAAAGATATATAATTAATATCTACAAAAATATATAATTAGTATATAAAATTAAGATATGTAATTCAAAATATAGTTAAGATATTCTAAATAATTGAGATATATGTAAAGTTGTACATATTTAATAGAGTATATCGTTAGGTTGAATTATATGAATTTGCAAATATTCCACTGTTGGTGATCTACAAAAATGGCAGTTTTATGTGGTTGAATTTAAATTTCAAATGGGCCAAGGTTATTGTATCTGTTAGAAAATAAAGCTTATCTCGTGTTCTCTTTTACTAGGATCTTGTCTCTCATTTCTCTTTTTTTCTCTTTCGTAAAACCTATGACTCCATTCTCTCTCATTTCTAATTCTAATGTCCCAAATCTGTCAGTGACATAAAAAATTGGTCCCTCATCAGAGTAAGTGAGCCAATATAACCAAGAAACCAAGGACCAACAGTTATTTTTTGCTGTTCACATGTAGGGAGTTATAGGGCGGTGTTTGTGATGGGGAGATTGTTTTATGTTTTTGTTATATGGGAAGGAAAAAAGGCCACTGAGAGTTGACAGTTTTTATGAGAAGTCAGGGATGGAGTCCGGAAGGGAGTGTGGGAGAACTCGAGGATTATCCACTTGGGATGAGACAACTGGTAAAAGCCTTGTCTCCTTCCAAGCTGTGAGCCATGGCAAAGCCTGGAGAGGCATTGCTTATACACATTGCTGGATCAAAGAATGGCCTGAAGGGTCACAGAAGAGAGATTAAGAAGGAAGGAAGCTTCAAGGCCAGGGGCCCAGTGCAGCAGAGATGGGAACCACAGGGAGGGAACTAAACCCACCCCTGTCTTGCTGTCATTAGCATGATCCACTCTTCCCCTGAGTGCTGAATTTCAAGGCCATGAAGAGGCTTGGCTGGGAACGGGCCTTGAGCTTCCTGTGACTCCCTTCTAAATCTAGTGCAGTGGTTCTCAAAGTGTGATCTCTGCACCAGCAGCATCAGCATCACCTGTCAGAACCTCAGAAATGCAGATTTCCAGGCCCCGCCCAACCCTACTGACCCAGACACTCTGGGATGGAGCCCGGAAACCTATGTATGACCAGATTCCTGGGTAGTTCTGAAGCAGCTAAATGTGAGGACTACTGCTGTAAAGTCTCATTTCCCATCTCTTCCCACAGCCACACCAAGTGAATCCCAATCCTCCCAATACATGGACCTCAACACTCCTGCCTCTAGTTGAGTCTGAAACATCCGTCTCTTCCTGTCCTGCTTTGCTCTTATTCTGCCTTTGGAACTCAACTCAAGCCACCTTTCTTCTGGAACACTGTTAGACTCCCCAAGCTGATTTAGGTAGTGCTCCTCCCAGCCTCTGCCTTCTCTCTTTTAGCTTTTAACTGTTGGCTGCTGAATGTCTTGCTCACCACAGTGTGAGCTGTCTTGGACATTTTGTTTAATCCCCAGTGCCTGGCCCATGAAATTTTGAATATTTGTTGAATGAAATAATAAATTACCATCGCTTGGGCAGCAATTTACAAGAGAATAAGAACAGCGACATGAATAATAAGTAACATTTATGCAGTCTTTCCTGTGACTTTTTAACATTAAAAAATCAATTTTATTAAAGTAAAATATACAAACAATGAAATGTACATTTTTTTTTCCTTTTTTTTTTTGAGGCGGAGTCTCACTCTGTCGCCCAGGCTGGAGTGCAGTGGCGCAATCTCGGCTCACTGCAAGCTCCGCCTCCCGGGTTCACGCCATTCTCCTGCCTCAGCCTTTCCGAGTAGCTGGGACTACAGGCGCCCGCCACCACGCCCGGCTAATTTTTTGTCTTTTTTAGTAGAGACGGGGTTTCACCGTGGTCTTGATCTCCTGACCTCGTGATCCGCCCGCCTCGGCCTCCCAAAGTGCTGGGATTACAAGCGTGAGCCACCGCGCCCGGCCGAAATGTACATGTTTTAAGGATACAGTTCAATGAGTTTTGACAAATTTATGCACCCACCTGAGCACCATTACGCTGAAAACTTCTCTGTGCCCCTTCAAAATCAGTGTCTCTGCCTTCTCAACTCTAGGTAAGCATGGACCCGCTTTTTGTCATTATATGTTAGTTTTGTATTTCTTAAAGATTTAGAAATGCAGAGTTACAGTATTTACTCTCTAGTGTGACTTCTTTTGCTCAGAATATTTTTGGGATTTAGCCATGTTGTTGTGTGTATCAGTAAGGCATTCTTTTTTTGCTGAGTAGTCTTTCATTGTATGGCTATGCCACAATTTATTTATCCATTCACTGGTCTTTGGACATTTGGATTGTTTCCAGTTTTTGGCTATTGAGAATAAAGCTGCATATATTGATTGCCTTGACTTAGCCATTCTACAGTTTATACATATATTGAAATATCATGTTGTACATTACACATAATTTTTTGTCAATTAACAAAAAGGAATAAAGCTGCTATGAACATTTATGACCAAGTCTTTTTGTGGAAGTACTTTCTGCTTTTTGGGTACTTTCATACACATCTTCTCTGAGCTTTACAAAACCTGGGATATCTATCAGTTAAGGGCCTGGCATATGTGGGTCTCAATAAATATTTGTTGAATGGATGGACAAATATACATAGGTATTGTTATTCATTGAAATACGAGAACACCTCTCCAATAAGTTTAGCGACTTGTCCAAGTTACGTGGTTAGTTTGTGATGGATTGTTTACGGCTAGGACTCAGCCTAGAGCTTCCCTGAGGTTTGATGCAATGGAATGAAAACCCTGGGCCTAATGTTTTGGATAGCTGGAGTGAAGGTCTTATTGCTGCGGCTTGTAGGGAGGGGAGGGAAAGGATGGCAAGGCAGTCATAGCTGATGCAGACAGATTGGAGGCGCAGATATACATGCCTTCCAGGGCCGCTGACCACAGCCTCTGAGGCTGTGCACTGCCCAGTTCCAGGGGCACCATGCATGAGCATTATGACCTTGCTACTTATGTGTGGCCCCTTAGCATCACCTGGGAGCTTGTGGGAACTGCAGACTTGCTGATTCCACCCCAGACCTACTGAATCACAATCAGCCTTTAATTACAATCAGTATCTCCAGGTGATTTGTGGACATGTTAGAGTTTGAGAAGCCCTGTGCTCTGATAGGAATTGTGCTTCCTGGGGTTGTGCAGGGTGTGGCCCTGATACCTAAATGCTGGGAAGTTGGGCATGGGGCTAGGCTTGTTTTCTTTCCTGGTCCTTCCACATCATTCTTCAGAATGACTGTTGCCTCTTTCTCTGTGTGTATATATGTGTGAGTATACAAACATATATATGTGTATATGTCATCTGTGTGCCCAATCAATTTGAACGTCACTGTTTTTTCACAAACTTATAGGAAAGGTTATGGCTTGGGGACCTCGCACTCTGATGGAGATTGAGTGGCTGAAATTCTAAGGAAGTTGAGGAGGGGAGAAGCCTGCAGATCTCCCTCCCACTTACCAGGGAGGATACCAAGACAGTGCTGTTCCCATTAAGTCTTCTTCAAGCCTGAATTTCAAAACTATGCTTTCCTGCTTCCAACTATAAATCCATTTGTAGGAAAGGCCAAGGATTTTAACAATCAACAGCAAGGGGATTCCTGAGCAAGGGTGTGTGCAGACCAGTGCCTTCTCAAGCTTGTCCCTCTCCTGGTGTGTCTCAGCTCTTGGCAGGGGAGGGTTCCCATGCTGCAGAAAGAGGACATGTTGACTAAGCAGCTCTGTGACATTTACCACAACAGAATTTGTCCATTGTTAAGCATTCAGAGTTTGAGACCAGCCTGGGCAATGTGGTGAAACCCTGTCTCTAAAAAAAGTACAAAAAATTAGCCAGGCACAATAGTGTCTGCTTGTAGTCCTGGTTACTCGGGAGACTGAGGTAGGAGGATTGCTTGAGCCTGGGAGGTCGAGTTGAAGTGAGCTGAGATTGTGCCACTGCACTCCAGCCTTGACAGAGCCAGACCCTGTCTCTAAAACAAACAAACAAACAAACCACCCCAAAGCTAGTGGCATAAAACAACCACCATTTCATTATGCTCATGGATTCTGTGGGCCAGCACTTTGGAAAGGGCACAGCAGAGAAGGCACGTCCATGCTCCACACAGTCTGAAGCCTCAACTTAGAAGACTAAATAAAGGCTGGGGGGTGACACAACAGCTGGCAGCTAGAATCATCTGAAGCTTGTTTTCTTCCATGCGTGGTACTGGGGCTGGGAAGACCCAAAGACCAAGACCACTGACCAGAGTGCCACACGGTCTCTCCATGTGGTTTGGCTTTGTTACACAGCCTGGCAGCCTGCTTTGGGCTTGTTGTTTGACAGTGTGGGGCTCCATGTGCAAGTGTCCCAGAGAACAAGGTAGAAGACACATGGCCTTTTATGATCTAGCTTGGAAAGTCACATAATGCTGGTTCCACCACATTCTACTGGTTACAAGTAACTTCAAAGGCAAGGGGACATAGACACCCCATCTAGGTGGGGGTGTGGCAAGGTAAAAGAGCAAGTGGAATGAGAGATTTTTTTGCTACAGCCGTCTTTGGAAAACACAATCTACCAAAGTTGTTATGATCGTTCATTCTTACAGGGGGGCAAAGTTCAGAACGTTCAGGTAGACACCAACATTTTAGTTTTTTTCTCTTTAATCTTTGTGGTGACTAACATCTTCCTGTAAATTAGTTTCTGACAAAACAGTTCAGAGCCTTCATTCCAGGAAAGGATGACAAATTTAGTCTATGAAGCATTGATTTTGTGTTAGTTTTGTACTAAGGAGTCTTTTCATAAAAAGGAAAAAGTATATATTGGCATCCAGGGCTCCTAGGAAGGCTCAGTCCTCCCAGGCTTTTTGTATTTCCTAGTTTCTCTCTTTCTGTTTACTGAGAAGAGCATTTCTACTCTATCATGGCCTGTTTATCTAAAGAAGATAAAAGGTGAAGGAGAAGATTTAGGAGAGTATTTAAAAAATTTATTCTTTTGAGCCACTAATTCCTGATGAGTGGAAAAGGCTAATATCATAGAGGCTTTCTTTTAGCTTACAAATACTGGTGCATTTATTTGTCAAATACACTCATGCTGACTTTGACACTATTTTAGTGTTAAATTCGGTCATTGAACATACATTTATTGACTGTTTACTACAAGCTGTACACTGAGTTAAACAGTGGATCCAAAAAAGAGTTGCTACTCTTGTGTGTAAGGAGTTTTCACATTAGTGGTTCGGTTTAGTCTTAGCAGTACTGCTTTCCTTAGGAGATGATTTCAGAGTCAGAGCTGATGAGCCTTCATATTTATCCAGGAGGCAGCAAGGGCCAAATGACTGGCTGCCTCTGCTTCGGGGGATGCGGAGGAAGGAGGTTGTTAGGAAGCCCTGGACACAGTGGTCAGACATTTATAGGAACTCACGCACATGCCTGCCCACATAGGAGGGTGACTTCAGCAGGTTTCAGCCCCAGATACGTGGGAAGTAGCTCTACAGTAGATATTAATACTCTTCAAACCCCACACTCTCTTGTGGGTAAAAATCTTCCAGAAAACCTTTCCTCCCTTTGTGAAACATTTAATTGATTTGAGTTAGCTTTGTTCCAAGGCTGTCTTCTCAAGGCAAAAAAAAAAAAAAAAAAAAAAAAAAATGTTTTTAGGGAGCCTATTTATGTAGAAAAACTGAGTCTAAATGCCTTAATGTTTCATACACTCCCTTCAGGATCTGTTCCCAGCTTGTTTCTCTTCTGCCATCTCTCCTGACTTGTCCCCTTGTGTGCCATAGTGCAGCTGTAGTCAGTTACTTGTGGTTCTAGGAAGCCATGTGTTCTCTCACATTGGGGACTTTGCCCATGCTGTTTCTGCTGCTTGGAGTGTTTTTTAATGCCTCTTCCCAATTCCACTTGGCTAACTTCTCTTTCTTTAATCAGCTCCTTCAGGAAGCTTCCTAGAGCACTCCTCATCTCCAACTGCATGAGGGTCTCCTTGCATTCCCCGATGATGGAACTGGCCACACTTCATTGTAATTCTCTATTTATTTGCCAGAAAGTCCTCTGAAAGGCCTGCAAAGAGAAAGGACTTGTAATTATGTTTTAGTGCCTAGTAGATGCTTGCCACATAGTAGTACTAAAGTATTCATTAAATGAAAAAAGAAACTTATTTGTAAGGTTTCTACAGCTTATTTATACTTTTTATAACTTAGTATTAACATATACTTGTATTTTGACTCCTAGAAAGGTACAGGAATGTATTATAGACATATTATAGAATACAATAACTTCATTGCAAGATTTTAATTAGTCAAAGCATTCTGATCAATGTTAAGATTAGCTGGAAACATTTGACATTAGTTAGTGTTTAGATTTTGCTGAGGCAGATTGATATGGTTTGGATCTCTGTCACTGCCAAATCTCATGTTGGAATGTAATCTCCGGTGTTGGAGGTGGGGCCTGGTGAAAGGCGGATCATGGAGGAGGGTCACTCATGAATGGCTTAGCACAATCCCCTTGGTGATGAGTGAGTTCACATATCTGATTGTTTAAAAGTGTGTGGCACCTCCTACTCTTTCTCTCTCTTGCTCTTGCTCTGGCCGTGTGATATGCCTGCTTTTCTTCACTTTTTGCTGTGAGTAAAAGCTCCCTGAGGCTTCCCAGAAGCTGAGAAGATGCTGGCATCATGCTTGTACAGCCTGCATAACTGTGAGCCAATTAAACCTCTTTTCTTTATAAATTACTCAGCCTCAGGTACTTTATAGCAACGCAAGAATGGCCTAACATACAGTTTTAACAGAGTGAGATATGTCTAGTATTTTCTCAGCTAAAGAGAATTAACTCAACCTGGGCTAGAGCAGTCCTGTCCAATGACTAGTTAGTTAGATGATGATAATGATGGTGAAGGTAATTGTGGTGTGGTGGAGGTCATGGTGATGGAGGTGGTGATGGTGATGGAAGTGGTGGCCGGTGATGGTGGTAATAGAGGTAATGGTGGAATGAGAAGTGGTGTGGGTAATGATGGTGTTGGCAGCAGTGGTGAATATGGGAGTGGTGGTAGCGGAGGTGATAGTGGTAGTGATGGTAGTGATTGTGATGACAGTAATGGTTACGATGTTGTGGGGTGGTAGTGATGGTTATGGTGGTGGTGAAGAAGGTGTCAGTGGTAGTCTTGGAGGTAGTGGTAATGGTGACATGGCATGGGGGGAGGAGGTGATGGTCGTGATGGTAGTAATGATGATGGTGGAGAAGGTGATGCTGGTGATGATGGCCAAGCTTTAAAAAGAGATTGCCCCTACCAGGTAGAAGAAAGACTCCCATAAAAGGGGATTCTGTCATGGATCAAGCACCAGGAAAAGTGCTTTTTGTACAGGATTTAACTTAATTTTAACAATATCCCCATGAGAAACATATTGCAACTAGGAAAACAGACTTGTGAGGATAAATGAATTGCCTAAGGTTATACCTTGTCTCAGCCTGAGTTCCCTGAGAAAGCAGAGCCTGAGACAAGGGCTACATGCAGGTGGTTTACTTTGGCACGTGATCTCAGAAAATGCAAATGGAGAGAGAAAAAACACACGGTGGTGGGAGGACTGTCTTGAATTGGCCATTGCTGTGGGCAAGAAGAGCTTCCTCTGCGTTCTCCTGGAAACGTCTGAGAAGCTGGGTAGAATGTTCCTCAGAATTGTCTACCTGGGAGAGGAGGGTGAAGAGGAGGGGCTGGGCCCCCATGGCTAACCTTACCACGGGGGTGTGTGCTTGGGTATGAATGACTGATAGGCTCCCACTGTTGTCCCAAGCCTCCCCGCCTTAGAGAAACCTTGTGGTGGAAACAGTGCAGCTGAGATGAGCCCTGCCTGAAGCCGGTGAGCCAACAAGATGTGAGGTCAGGCACAAAATGAGCCTAATACATGTAGCTTTTAGGTGATAGAGCAGGGCTTTAGACCAAGTTGGCCAAATCCCAAAGTCCACGATCCGTCTGTTTTCGCAAGCAGTCAGGGAAGGGACCACAGGAAGTTCTGATAGTTAGTCATGACTAAAAAAATGAAATTCAAACCACTGTCTGTTCCCAGTTTAGTTTCTTGTCACTGTCTCGCTCTTGTCACGTTCTGGCATCCACGGGTGTGGACTTGGGACGCCCGGCTCTGTACCCAGCCTGTGCTCCTGAGGCCTCTAGGTGGCGCTAGCACATTTTTGGCGGCTTTGAGGCGGCACAGGTGTGTGAGCTGACGGAGTGAAGGATGCGATTTGGCTACCATCAAGATTTTTATTAACAGAGCAACATTTATGAACCCTTAATAAACAGAATTCGAAAATAACCTTTAGAACATCATGATGAAATAAATAGCTGATTTTAATTTCCTACTGCTGTCTTCCTATAAAGATGTTCTCTGACGTTCCCTGAACTGAATTAAATAGCCTAGAGTTGCCAGCTTTTGCAGACAGGGTTGATTTGGAAATATATGCAGGCCTCTAGAGAAGTCTTTCTTGAAGTGTGAACCCAAGGCCCACCTGCATGAGAATGTCTTTGGGTATTAGTTGAAATGTAAAATTTTGGGATTTTCCCCAGACCCTCCATGCTAGGATTGCTGGGGAATCTACATGTTTTCACACACACCAGCGGGTGTTTAAGCAGTCTTATTCCCAACTCTAAATTTCGACTCTAGGTTGTATTCCTCAATTTGCTCTGAAGCACTAGTCATCAGGAGTCTATTTGTAGCCATCTCACTTTTCTAATTGGCACTAAAACCCTCTGAATTGAGTTATAGGTGCCAAAATATATAAGGTTGCCATTTGAACTCTGCTCCTCTTCTCCTCAGCAGAGAAAAATGAACTGAGAGTCAGGCTTGATTGCCAGCTTGTCCACCTGATTCTCAAGCATAGAACCTCTCTGAGCTAGAGCAAGGCAGCTCACCTGGTGCAGGAGAATCTGACTTCTGGCCATACGGCTAAAGGTGTTTTAGCTCCCTGGTGTTGTGGTGGATTCATATCGTGTCAACTCACCTAAGTCGGAACATATTTTCCAGAATTCCCTTCCCTGCATGCTCTTGCTCCAGCGTGGGCCTCATGAGACATTTTGCGTGAGAATTGGCAGGCAGGAGTGAGCCTGTGGCTGAGGTCGTTAACACTTGGAAGGTTGTTGTGGGACACTGGCAGCTCATGTTTGCTGTTGATCATTCACTGGGCAGAAACAGGGCCCACAGCTCCTTCATTCTACTGAATCTCTTTCTTTGGCTTCTTCAACTCCTGGGTCAGGTGCGTGTTTGCCTCTGTGGTGGAGGGCATCAGCTTCACCTGCAGGTCACTTGCATCATTGAAGACTGGGAGATGGTGACAGACTGACATGGCTCCATCCATCCTCCTGGTTTCTGGCCCAGCCTCACATGTTCCAGCTGGTCCTGCTCTCTCCCACCTCACATCCATCTTTCCTTCACCACATCCAGCCCTGCTGTCCTGGTCTGCAGTACCAGATGCAGATACAACAGCCTTACATAAATGTGTAACCAGCTCTCATGATTGTGTAAATTCAAATCCCTTTAATAAAGCATTTATTATTATTAGAGCCTTTATTATATTTTTCCTAGTGGTTCTGCTTCTCTCATCATCACACCTAACTGATACAGGTGTGAAGAAAAGCAACACAAGCAGGCAAATTTGATGCCTATATACACACTGGATTTTAAAAAATCATTTTCACTCTTTGTATTTTTGTTTTGTATATATTCGGGTAAAAAGTATGCATTTTAAAATTTCACATTTTTGCCTTTTTGATTCAGATACAATTTGAAGAATGAAATATTCTGTTCTTTCCTTGAGATTAGCCCCTTTCATTCCCAGATTCTTAGACAAATGCATTCATGGACTATAAATTAACATTATACAATTAAAATCAAATATCTCAGATATATTTTGAAATTATAATATGCATTACACAACAAAGAAGCAATCATTGAATACACAACTGTATTAGAATGTTCATTCTGCAGTGTTGACACACTGATTTCTTACGACTAAAAGTGTCACCTGAATTTACCATGACCATCATATCAGATAGAAAGAGCTTTCAACAATTACTTGTTTAATGCCTTGATTAACCACATCAGCACTTCTTGAGCACTTATCATGCCCCAGGTGCCATGTATGAGATACTAAGTCTACAAAGAAGTGTGAGACTCAGATCTGGATTGGCACAGGAAGCAGTGAAGAGAGGGCTTTGGAGGACATAATAGACTTTCTGGTTTTGCTCCTGTTGGCTCCTGGGTTCCCAGGGGTCCCAGGAAAAGTTCAGGCTCAGGATGGCAGCTGCCAAAGCTAGGGTATTGACCGAGCACTGGCTCTATGGAACCAGAGGACACTCTTCAATTCTGTGCATGCTGCAGGCAAGTAAGGCAGAGTCTGACCAAGCTGGATGCCAACTCTTCTGCCCTCCTTGCTCCCTTTCCTCTGGTTGGATAAGGTGCACAGAAGCTGCATCCCCTCATAGGTCAGAATTTTATAAATGCTGGCATTCTTTTCACATATTCTCGCCAACAAAGGTAGTCTGAACTGGTTTTGCAATTATAAATTATTCTTTAAGGTTTTATTAAGATTCTCTTTTTGTTTTTGCTTTTTTTTTCTTATGAAGAGCCGAAAACTATAGGGAAAAACTATAGGATATTTTGTCTTTTGTAATAGTTACTAGAATTTACAGTAAAGTAAAAATAGTATTTCTACAGAATAACCAGCTGGAAGATTTAGCTATTCTGAGCTGAAAGTTGAATCAATCACAGCTGTTTAGGGTTGAGAGGGGCCTTATAAGCATGGGAAATGTTATTCTCATTCACCCCTCCCAGATTAAGACTCAAATATGTGAATAAAGATTTGTGTGCCTTTCCCCCTGGCCCTCCTTGGTAAAATGTGGCAGTCCTGCCGATAAACCCAGCCCAGAGCTTTGTGAGGCCATAGTGTGGGTGTTACTTTTGTTATATATGTAACCCCCAGGAAGTTTTGTTTTTCCTCTGCTTGAAAAAAATAGCTGCCATATACTGGTTTTCTACTATGCACTCAGAACTGTACTAAGCTTTGAAATACATTATTTCAGTTTCTTACAACAGTCTTTTGAAGCGATATTATTGCAGATGAAGAAGCCGAGGCACAGAGAAGTTAAGGAACTTGCCCAGGTTCAAAGAGCTAGCAAGCAGTGTGCTTGTTCCTCTGCACCCGTCCTTCTCACACTCTAGACCCCAGACCGCAGCATCAGCAGCACCTGGGAACTTATAAGAAATGCAAATTATTGGGCCCCATCTTCAGATCTACTGAATCAGAAACACTGGCATGGATCTAAACCATCTGTTTAAAAGCCTCCAAGTGATTGTGATGCATACTAACATTTTAGAACTGCTGGTCCTAGGCAATCAAATATGAAGTTGGATCATAAAGCTCCTAAGTGCCACAGGCCACTGGGGAAGGGAGAGGTGTAATAGACTAGAGTGCTACAGGCAGGCTCTTGGAAGAGCTGCATTTAGATTTAGACCCAGAAGGATAGGTAGACCTAGGAAAGGTGGAGGAGAATAAAGAGAACAGAATCTGGGGGGAATAGCACACAAAAAGCACAGTAGGAGGAGTGGATCTGGTTTATGAAAAAGTATCAGAGACTGGACTGAGGCAGAGGGAAAGAAAGTTGGGGAGAGTGAGTGATGCTTCCTAATAAGAACTTCCAAATAAGGGAGTTATTTATTTCTTTTATTCATGGAATGAGTTTGAATTTGTTTCAATGAGTACTGTGGAGTAATTATAAAGGTCTGAGCAGGTGAGCAATCCATTTAGCTTTAGAAAAAAGGAAAGAGTTTGCTAAGATGGAGTATTTTGTGAGCACTTATATTTCAGTGAAAAAAGCAGAGATAAATTTCAGATGCAAAGAGTATGTGTATGCATATGTGTGCATGTGTGTGTGTATACGTGTGTGTAAAGTACTGGGATGGAGCAGCCTCTTCCATGGACAACTCCCTCCAACGGCATATGTGAAGAATCAGGGAGTGGCTAGGATGTTGGCTAACTTCATAAGACAAAATATTTTTGCTCATCATCTGTGTCCACTCCCTCGTCCCCTTTTTAGGAAAGGAAAGGGCAATTCCTGATAAGTATTAACCTCTATTCTTCTCAAATCTTCCAAGTGTCCTTCAACAATGTTGTCAAGAGTAGTGACGAGGAAAAACTGTGCTGAGATTCAACTTCTGGGAATTTATTAACAAGATACGTAAACTGATGCTTGTTCTATTTACACACCGCAAGGATAATTTCCATTTCTAAGGAAATGATCAGTACAAATATAAATCTCATAGTCTTTCTCCTTCAAAGGATTCTGTAGAATCATCTTTACATCTTTACCTGTTACTTCTGACAGGAAACAACTTGCAGTGAAGTAGTCTCTTCCATCGTGTAGTGGTTTGGAAATGCCGAGAGATTAGAGATTCTCAAGTAAAAGCAGATAATGTGAAAGACAGATGATGCTGCTATGAGCTAGAGCAGGACAAAGAATCAAGAAGAACTGAATTTGAATTTTGGGCCTCCTACGTATCAGCTGTATGGCCTAGGGCAAGTCGCCAAACCTCCAGAGAAACAGAAACAATTACTCCTAGAGAATTGTAGAAGGATTAGGTATAATCAATGTAAAGCAGATAGCATGCTGGGTGTATTATAATAATTCTGGATGAGTAATAATAATTAGCATTACGTAATATACTTAATAATTTTCTGGTCTCCCTAAATTGTGAAAATGGCCCTGTCTTTTTTTAGTGAAAATGTTAGCCGTACATCTGAACCCTTCTATAGTGTTGAAGATAACCTGTAGTGATCTGGGTTGACTATATCTGTAGGATAAATTACCAGAGTGGACTTGCTCAGTCTAAGAATATATGCATTTGTAAGTTTGATAAATATTTCCAATTGGCGCCTATGGGCATTGTACCAATTTACCCTCTTGCTAGCAAGGGGAATGAGTTAGGCAGATGCTTGATGAATAAGGCCAGATGACAGCTTCTTGGTGGAAGTTTTATGATGTATCTGCACATTCTTTGACACACCCTCCAGTAGAAGATGGGGTCTATGTCCCCTGTGACTCTAAGAATGTTGACTCATGTTTGACAGATAATTGGGGCAGAAGCGATGCTCTGTGATTTCTGAGGCTACATCATAAAAGGCCATTAGAAGTTTCTCTCAGGATGCTCACTCTATGGAAAGCTGCTACTATGAAAGTTCCACCGTCCTGAGATCACCAAGCTGGAGAGACCATGTACAGGCACTCCAGTAAACACTGAGCTGAGCTCCCAGCAACAAGGAAGAGTCACTGCTAGCCATGGGAGGAGTGAGGCATTTTGGATGCCCAGCCTGGCAGAGCCCTTCATTGACCACCCCCAATGTCTGACTGTAACTGCATCAGAGATTCTGAGAGAGAAAACTGACAGCCAAGCCCTTCCTGAATTTTGGATCCACACAATCATGAGCAAAATAAAATGATTATTTTAAGCATTTACATTTTGGAGTGGTTTATTATTCAGCAGTAGTAACTTGGACACTTCTCTACAGTGCTTCTTAAACTTCATTTTCAGTCTCCCCAGAAAACCTCTCAAATGAAGGTTCCCTTGGTTTACCAGGGGTAGATTAAATTTCTAACTTATTGGCTCAACTCCAGTCCTGTATAGCCCCTCAAAACATAGGAGAAAGTGAGTAAGAATGGCATTATTTTAGGGACAACCTTGAATTGGATCCAATTTATATTAAAAAAAATTATTCATTAGTTAATTGCAATACTTCAGCTATTACCTAAGAGGCAGTACAAGGACTTGTAAGCCCATATTTAGGGACCAAGAGACCTTGATGTGAGAATTTGAGAAATGTACTTCATCTCTCTGGGCCTCAGTTTCTTCCTCTGTATTGATGATACTTAGCTCATCGGGTTCTTGAGACTTTAAATAATATAATGGAAAAATGCAATGTATAGTGGTTGACTCAGTGCATAGTAGTTAGCTGAGGGAGGAGAAAGAAGAATTTCTTACAACTGCTGCCCTACTAAGCTGGGCACTGCTAGGCTTATTATGGGAAGCCACTCCTTGGAGTAATACTTCTACCACACTAGTATTTACAGCCTCCTCAGTGGTTGGTCTGCTCCCACCTTTGCCTTCCAATAGTCTGTTTTCCACCTAGCAGGCCAAATGACTTGAAGTTGGGTCATGTCCCTTCTCTGCTCACAGCCCTCTTATGGGTCCCATTTCATCCACCCTAACAGACCCTACAGATTCACCTCATGTCCTATTACTCTTCACCTGACTCAGCTCCAGCCACTTAGACCTCGTTGCTGTTCCCTGTACCCTCCTAGAGGAACTACACTCTGTTGTGTAGATTGTGCCCTGCAGGAAGTGCTCAGACAAGGAGCAGGGAGAGCTGAAATTCTTCCGGGGCTATACTTACCATGCTGTGCTGCTAGCATGGTTGACATCAAGGTGTCTTCTTGGCTGGCAGTGGCCCTGACTTTCCAATGTAGGCTCCTGTCCCAGGGCCTTTGCACTTGCTTTTCCTTTGCCTTGGATTCCCTCCCTTCGGAATGCCTGACTTGTTCATTAACTTCCTTCTGGCCTCCCCTCAAATGCTACCTTGTCAGAGAAATCTTCCCATACCCCTATAGAAGCAGTAACCCACATCCTCCTTTTTCTGCAGTGTTTTCCTCCACATCACTAATTGCTATCTGGAAAGTGCTGTATTTGCTTATTTTTGCTTTCCCCACTCTGGAAACTAAATCTATACAATGATTCTTGAGGTATGGTAGCTGGGCCAGCAGCATCAGCATTGCCTGCAAACTTGCAAGAAATGCAAATTCTCAGTCTCACATACCTATGGAATCAGAAGCTCAGCCCTGGACGCAAGACTTATTAACCTGTGTTTTAATAAACCCTTGAGGTAATTCTGATGAACACTCAGGTTGGAGAAACACTGGTCTAAGAAAGGAATGAGAAAGGGCTTTGTCTGTTCATTTGCTGCTGCATCTCCAGAACTTAGAATAATGCCTGTTATAAAGTAGGTGCTCAATAAATATGTGTTGAATGGGCACTGAATGAATTTGTTGAGTGCTTTATAAATACAGGACATCCTTTTAAGTGCTTAACAAGCATTGACTCATTTAATCCTCAATCAGTGCTATGAATTAGGTACTATGATTACCTCATTTTATAGTTGAGGAACCTGAGACAGAAAGACTAGCCCAAGGTTCCACGTCTAGGCAGTGAAGGAGCCAGGAACGAGCGCTCAGATGATTAACCCAGACTGCACACACTGCCTCTCAGCAGCACCAGGGATCCACAGTGGAAGTGTCGGGCTGCTCCAGGCTGTCAAGAAAGTAGAGCTTTTTATAAGAAAAAGAGGGGACGATCTCGGTGTACTCCTGTCATGAGTGGGGCTTGGGGCTAAAGGTACGCTGTACTGTGCTAGGCAGCAGAAGATACAGGTTTAGTCTTTTATTTCACTTCCTGGTGGTACAAAATTGGCAAGCCTTTCAAACTCCCTGGACCTGATTGCCTTATCTGTGAAATGGGCCTGGAGCTGGGGTCAGAAAATTTGGAACAGGACAGGGCTGCAGTCAGTTCATACCAAGCTGAAGCAGGCATGGTTGGTCCCCACATCACATCCCCTCAGCCTCTCCCCACCTTCAGCCACAGCTGCCATGGAGAGCCCTGAGAGAGCCCAGAACCCTCCACCCTGACACTTTGTCACTTTAAGAGTGTAAACCAAAAATTATCTGAGACAAGTCTCAATCAATTTAGAAGTTTATTTTGCCAAAGTTAAGGACAAGCCTATGACAGCCTCAGGAGGTCCTGGGAACATATGCCCAAGACGGTCAGGCTACAGCTTGATTTTATACATTATAGGGAGACATAAGACATCAATCAGTATGTGTAAGATATACATTGGTTCAGTCCAGAAAGGAGGGACAATGTGAAGCAGGGGCAGGTTGGGTGGGGGACCTTCCAGGTCATAGATAGATTCAAAGATTTTCTGATTGGTAATTGGTCGAAAGAGTTTATCTCAAGACCTGGAATCCATAAAATGGAGTGTCTGGGTTAAGAGAAGGGGCTGTGGAGACCAAGGCTCTTATTATGCAGTTGAAGCCTCCATGTAGCAGGCTTCAGAGAGAATAGATTTTAAATGTTTCTTATCAGAATTAAGGAGTGTGTTCTATCAGTCTTAAGGTCTCTGTTTTAATGTTAATTCTAGTCAGCTGTGCCTGAATTCCAAAGGAGGAGGGTATAATAAGGCATATCTGGCCCCTATTTCCCATCACAGCCTGAACTAGTGTTTCAGGTTAACTTTGAAATGCCCTTGGCCAAGAGGAGGGGTCCATTCAGGTGTTGGGGGGCTTACGTTTCTTTTTTTTTTTTGAATCTCACTCTATCACCGAGGCTGGAGTGCAGTGGCGTGATCTGGGCTCACTGCAACCTCTGCCTCCTAGTTTCAAGCAATTCTCTTTCCTCAGCCTCTAGAATAGCTGGAACTACAGGCGTGAGCCACCACACCTGGCTACTTTTTGTATTTTTAGTAGAGACAGGGTTTTTCCATGTTTGCCAGGCTGGTCTCAAACTCATGACCTCAACTGATCTGCCTGCCTTGGCCTCCCAAAGTGCTGGGATTACAGACATGAGCTATTGTGCCCGGCTGGAGGCTTACAATTTTACTTTTGGTTTACAAATGTGTCTCCTGTGTCTTCCCTCTTTATAATTCAGGGCTTTCTCTAATGCTAAGGGAGTCCATTGGGCTTTCTTGTAAGCTTGGCCTGAAGTTGACAGCCTTAGGAACCACCCTCAATTAACAGGAACAGGAAGCTGCCATAAAGATCCTGGCCTCCAGTCTTTTAGATGGACAGTCCTAGGAGGCATTTGTATACTTCTCTGGAGGTCATCATAGGATCAAGCCCTGCTTGCTTACAGCAGCAACAATCTCCATAACATAGCCTCAAGTTGATCTTTTTTCACTCTTGTCTCACACTCCACACTCCCTCACTCCTGCTTCTTGGGATCATCTTCCAAATAAATCACCTGCCTCCAAGTCCCTGTGTCTAAGATATTGCTTTAGTTAAGACACTTGTCTTTTTCCCAATTAGAAAAAAATTTACTTCTCAGAAAGGATGCAGCCCCAGGGGTGCACATCTGGGCCAATGGAAGGTGGGCTGGATCCATGTTCTTGGGCTGTAACTGTGCCCAGAAGTCTGAATTCTGATCCAAACCCTAATTGGATAGGGAAACTCAAGAGTGTTTTTCCCTTTCTTCTGGTGATCAGCTCATCCATTCCAGGTTTTGAATGAGCTTTGCAGAGGGACTGATATCTCTATCTCCAGTTTTTATGTTCAGAAGCCTGGGCCAGAGGCTAAAATTTATTGGAAATTCAATCTTTATCCTTCAGATTCAGCATAGACATGTCAAGAAAATGCTGTCTGTGGCCCACACCATGTAGATCAGAGAGATTAGCTCAGCTACTGACAGGTCACGTGGGCAACTCATCTCTTCATCTCTGCCCACTGGGCAGGAGTACTTTCTCTTTCTCTCAGCAGCACCCAGCCTATCTCACACCACTCCTGAACACAATAAGAAGGAAAATAGCCTTCAAAGAGCAAAGGAAGGAATACTTTCCTTTTAAAAATGGACTTTGGGCCGGGCACAGTGGCTCACGCCTGTAATCCCAGCACTTTGGGAGGCCAAGGGTGGGCGGATCACCAGGTCAGGAGATCGAGACCATCCTGGCTAACACAGTGAAACCCCGTCTCTACTAAAAATACAAAAAAATGGCCGGGCGCGGTGGCTCACGCTTGTAATCCCAGCACTTTGGGAGGCCGAGGTGGGCAGATCATGAGGTCAGGAGATCGAGACCACGGTGAAACCCCGTCTCTACTAAAAATACAAAAAATTAGCCGGGCGTGGTGGCAGGCGCCTGTAGTCCCAGCTACTCGGAGAGGCTGAGGCAGGAGAATGGCGTGAACTGATGAACCGGAGCGGACTTGCATGAGTGAGATCATCCCCTGACTCAGCTTGTGATGGGTGAAGAGACTTTTCAAAAAAAACTTTGGAGGTTATTTCTAGGTGGTGGGGTTGTGGTTGGTATTTCTTCCTTCTTCAGGCTTCTGTCTCTCTTTTGTTTTTCTTTTGGGACAGAGTCTCACTTTGTCCCCCAGAGTACAGGCCTCATCTTGGCTCACTGCAGCCTCTGGCTCCCGAGTTCAAGCAATTCTCCTGCCTCAGCCTCCTGAGTAGCTGGGTTTACAGGCATGTGCCATCATGCCTGGCTATTTTTCTTTGTATTTTTGGTAGAGACGGGGTTTCACCATATTGGTCAGGCTGGTCTTGAACTCCTGACCTCAGGTGATCCACCTACCTTGACCTCCCAAAGTACTGGGATTACAGGCGTCAGCCACTGTGCCCCACCTCCTTCAGGCTTCTCTGAATTTTTTACATTTTCTATTAATAACCTGGAACTGTCTTTTTTTGTGCAATATAAAACGTTAAAAAATAAATTCAACTGCACAGGTACTTTGCAGGTACTTTAAAATAAATAAATGAATCATCAATACAATGATGACAGAGGCAGCGGAGCATATATTTATTATATATGATTGCATATCATCATATTCTTATTTCATTTCTCAGTCTTAAATTCCTAGAACACTGCATACTTGGTCTAAATCCCTCTGCCAACCCCAACCTCTACCACTGACCCCATGGCAACTTTACAGAAACAAGCTTTAATCTTAGGATCTCAACTTTCTTTCAAAGAACAAATTCAGAAACAGGAAGTAAAATGCGTTTGCTGATGGGTAAAATTGTTCTAGAGGAAGTCGTTCATCGGTGAACCCGGTAAACGTAGCAGCTGTGACTTTTACTACTGAGTATTTGTATTAGGCCATTCTTGCATGGCTGTAAAGAAATACCTGAGGCTGGGTAATTTATAAGGAAAAGAGGTTTAATTGGCTCACGGTTCTGCAGGCTTTCTAGGAAGCATGTGCTGATGTCCACTCGGCTTCTGGGGAGGCTTCAGCAAGTTTACAACCATGGTGGAAGGCCAAACGGGAACAAGCACATCACATGGCAAAAGCAGGAGCAAGGTGGAGGGAGGCGCCACACACTTTTAAACAACTGGATCTTGAGAGAACTCACTCACTGTCTGGAGGGCAGCATCAAGGGGATGGTGCTAAACCATTCAGGAGAAATCTGCTCCCATGATCCAATCTCCTCTCACCAGACCCTACGTCTAACACTGGGGATTACAATTTGACATGATATTTGGGCGGGACAAATATCCAAACTATGTCAGCATTAATTTTCTTTTCTTTTTTTTAATTTTAGAGACAGGGTCTTGCCATGTTGCCCAGGCTGGTCTCGAACTTCTGAGTTCAAGCAATCCTCCTGCCTTGGCCTCCCAAAGGGCTAGAATTACAGGATGTGAGTCATCACATCCAGCCTATATCAGCATTTGAGTTTTAGAATGATAATATTAGAAAAAACTATGTAGCAGTTGATATGTGCCAGGGCTGATTTTAATGCTTTGCTGAGGTTAACTCATTCAAACTTTACAGCAACCTTCTGAGATCAGGACTATTACTATTCTCATTTTAGAGATGAGAAAACTGAGGTATAGTTAGATCAAGTAACTGGCCCAAGGTCACACAGCTAATAATCCAGGATTTCATCCCAGAGCTATCTAGCCCCAGAGTCCCTGCTCTCAATGATACATATTTTAAATTTCCTCTCTGTAATTTTTTTCTCTCCATGTGATGACTTCTTTTAAGATTTCCTCTACCTGGAAGTAGAGTATTCAACCCCAGGCATTTTTGAGGTTCTTTCCTCATCTCCACAGGATCAAATAAGAATTTTCAGCTTGAGGCAGGGAGGTGGTTCTGAGTCCAAGATGCTCCCACCTGGGCTGTGGCTTCCTGGTTCCATAACGGTGGCCATGCTCAGAGCTGTTTCTCCCCACTGGCTCCCAGCACTCCAGAGAAGCATGCCCGCTGTGGAGCTGCATTGTGCGGCAGACTCACCCTCCTCAGGCCCCCCAATCCACTGGGGCTCAGTGGGCATGTAGGGCCTTGGCTGTGTGCCGTGTAGAGACCCCAAACCCCACTGCAGGGGTATAGTCTCAGGACATTTCTGTCTCCCTTCCCAACCCCAGGTATCAGGCTTTGTCACCTCTTCCTGTGAACCCCAAACTGCGTCCTCCTCTATTGTGCCAAAACGAAGGATTTGTACTTAGTTCCTGGGATTGACTGGAAGGGAGGTAAAGGCGTCATAGTGTTGATCCCTCCTGGCAGGGTGGGGTTGGGGAGGAACATACTCATGTCATGTATATGTTTATAAATCCATTATCCTATTGCCAATTCCCATGAACCAACATGTGAAATGAATCAGTAGTGAAGGGAAGCAGAAGTTGGGGAACTTATGGACTAGAAAGTAAGAAAGACAAGACCTAGAATCACTTGGGGGTGATTTTTTTTCTTTAAAAATGACATTTTTATTAAAAGTCTTAAAATGAAGAGACAATGATTAAATGCAGGAAATGAAAAATTACGATTAGTTAGAATCAGTACATCACAATAGTAAAATTTTGCTCTTTGCTTCTGGAGGAACACCCTAAAACAGGTAATAAAACATTTAAAAATAATATAAAAGGGGAAAATTTAAACAAAATGAAGCAAAAAGTAAAAGGGAAACAAATTCATTGCAAGAGATGGAAAAAAATATATATATGTATGTGCGTGTGTATATATATGCATATATATGTACATATATATGTATGTATATACGTATATATTTCTTTTTTTTTTTCTGAGATGGAGTCTCGCTCTGTCGCCCAGGCTGGAGTGCAGTGGCGTGATCTCTGCTCACTGCAAGCTCTGCCTCCCGGGTTCACGCCATTCTCCTGCCTCAGCCTCCTGAGTAGCTGGGACTACAGGCGCCCGCCACCACGCCTGGCTAATTTTTTGTATTTTGTTTAGTAGAGACGGGGTTTCACCTTGTTAGCCAGGATGGTCTGGATCTCCCGACCTCGTGATCCGCCCGCCTCGGCCTCCCAAAGTGCTGGGATTACAGGCCTGAGCCACAGCGCCGGGCGGGAAAATATATTTTAAAGGCTGAAAATAATAAAGAAATTAACTAAACAGCAGGCCCTATTGTCCTGGCTCCTTCAGAAAGATTACTGAAAGAAAACTGGGAAGTGGTTTGGGGAATAGCAGATTCCAGCATAAGGTGAAAAGTTCACAGGTTAGCACCAGCTGGAACAGCTGAGTTTTGAAGGCACTCTGCAGACAGAACCCCACTCCGAGTTTAAGGAGTCAGAATTCCCCAGAGGATTTTATGCATACTAAGGTTTGCGATCCTTTGGTCTGCAGAATCCAAACATTTCTGCTTCACCCATTAACTGGTATCCTACTCTTCATCAAAGAAAGCTAGGTCATCAAAGAGAGAGTTCATCAGGATGGCCAGAGAAAACCTCATGGATATGCCCCAGCTGCAGTGAGTGTTTGTGGGAGGATGTTTCTGGGGTTTTACCCGTGGTGGTGTTGTCAGAGGAAAAGCGGGCCATGTGACTGAAGTTAAAAAATAGAAACTGTTCAGTAAAATTATCTAAAAGTTGGGAATGAAGCAAAAAGGTCATTACCTGACATTTTAATACCACGCTAGAGCACCTTCTAATACGCCTGCCTCAGGTTATTCTGCCTCTTAGGGAATGTAATTTTCTTTGACTAAGTACTCAGAATTAATTAGTGCCCATTTGTTTTACAGCTCTGAAAAGTTAAAGATTAAGTTGCATTACATTGAAAAGGGACTTTTTTTTTTTGTCCAGTAGAGAAGATAATCCCAAAGATTATCGTTTTGTTGCCTTGTAGGAAATTAATTAGTATTGTATCTGACTTGTAACTCTTATTTCAGCATGCTTTTTCCACTGACCATATAAACCAGGTTTCTTTCATCCTCATGGAACCGGCTTTGTCTTTCTGCTAGTTCCTTCATTAATGAGTGGAGTAAAACTTTCACATGTGCTTATCTATTTGTATTAATAACCTGGACATTATGCTTTCAGAAAGCATACCAAGTGTTTTTAGGTCTGAGGAGTAAGCTTATGTATTTTTCCATTACTATAAAGAACTACCTGAAGCTGGATGATTTATAAAGAAAGGAGGTTTACTTTGGCTCACAGTTCTGCAGCTGTACATGGATGGCACCAACATCTGCTCAGCTTCTGGTAAGGGTTTCAGAAAGTCTGCACTCACTGTGGAAGGCAAAGGGAGAGCCTGCATGTTGCTTGGCAAGAGAGGAAGCAAGAGAGAGCTAGGGAGAGTTGCCACACTCTTCTTTTTCTGCTGCTGCTGCTTCTTTTTTTTTTTTTATTTGAGACTGTCATCCAGGCTGGAGTATAGTGGCCCGATCTTGGCTTACTGCAACCTCTGCCTCCCAGGATTCAGTAATCCTCCTGCCTCAGCCTCCCAAGTAGCTGGGACTACAGGCATTAGCCACCATGCCTGGCTAATTTTCGTGTTTTTTGTAGAGACAGGGTTTCACCATGTTAGTCAGGCTGGTCTCAAACTCTTGGGCTCAAGTGATCCACCTGCGTCAGCCTCCCCAAGTGCTAGGATTACAGGCATGAATTATTGTGCCTGGCTCCTGTGCTCACTCTTAAACAACCAGCTCTTGTATGAACTCAGAGTGAAAACTCACTCATTACTTTGAGGAGGGCACCAAGCCACTCCTGAAGAATCTGCCCCCATGACCAAAACACCTCTCACTAGGTCCCACTTCCAACATTGGGGATCACATTTCAACATGAGATTTGGAGGGGACACACATGCAAACCATATCACTGAGGTAATAAACAGGAAACCAGTCAGGGGGACAAGAGTTAAACTGACTAGGAACAGACTGAGAAGTGTTGCACTAGAAAGGCTGAGGTGAGTAGTTCAGGCTGTTCAGTCTCATTCTGTCTGGAAATGGCCATACCTGGGTGGACCAGGGTTGTTTTAGGCATCACTCTGGACCAACTACATAACTTGTTGTGTTTCTGTCTTGGTTATTTTCCCCCTTTCTTGCTTTTTTGTTACTTGGTCTCTCCCTTTTTGTTTTGAGTTCATTCTTTGAGGCATTATTGTACCTTCTTACTACAAGCAATTTAAATTCCTCTTATAACTAAGCAGGGAAAATCAAGAAAGTAAAGACAGATGACTTGATATTGCAATCTGACGTAAGTTGATGTAGTTGCTCACAATTATTAGACTTTATTTTCATTCAAAACTAAGTTCTATGCTCAATTGCTACTTCTTTCCTTAGCCAACAGTTTTTTATTTTTTCCTCCTTTCTTGCTTTTTTGTTGCTTGGTCTCTCTTTTGTTTTGGGTTTATTATTTTGGGGTATTATCGTACTGTCTTGTTATAAGCTGTTTAAATTCCTGCTATAACAGGATTTTATAAGCAGGGAGAAACACTCAATACAATAATGATAGATAATTCAGTATTGCAGCTTGACTTAAATTGATGTGGTTGTTCACAATTATTAGGCTCTTTATTTTTATTTTATTTTAGGTTTTGGTTAGTATCTGTAGTGTCCAATAGTTAGAAGAGGGAGCTACAGCTCTGTTAGCTTACAATTTTGCTATCATGTTACAATAAAGCAAGTCTCAGACCGAATTTAACCAGATACTTACATTGAAGCAGTCACAAACAGGCAGAGTAGGATTAGAACTTGAATTGGTTTATAGATCACCTGTTCAGCAAGATCAAGAAAGTGTTAGTTCTTTGTCTTATAGGAGATCTGATAGTACCCTGCCTGCATGAAATAAAGGCTTGATAGAAGGCAATGAGACAATGTTCTAGGGATAAGATTTGGATCACCATCTCGGTAGAGCGAAGGGAACAAGAATCCTTCCAAATCAGGGGTTGGACACAGAACCTTGGAGAATCAAGTCTTATGCAATATTTATAAAGTACACTGGGCTGGCAAAGTACTTATACCCTGTTTGTGCAATGATAGAGAGTGTCTCTAATATATCTAGCAAATCCACATATCTAAAACATCATAGATTTCGCTAAAGAAAATCAATTTCCAATGGCCATTAGGCTAATTAAAAAAACGTTGGAGATAAAGATAGCTGTAGCACTGGTTGTAGCCATATCTACTGTGTGGCCTTTTGATTAAATGCTGCTTGACTTTTCAGATTAAGGCAATTCACTTCTCCTAGGACACAGATGAAAGCTAAAGCCCACATACCAAATTGTTTCTGGAGAAGTATTTTAAAGAATTTACCCACCACATCATATCGATGAAATGGGAAAATTTCACTGATGCTCTATTACTCTGGTGTAGGAATTAAATAATGAGTCGCAAATCCTTTGAATTAACCTTGATTAAAATGAAAGTTGATTTCCATAGCAGTAAATTTGAAAAGGTGACACTTTGTTAATGCCAGTGCTTTTGGGAAGGCAATACACTGCTTTACATAGATGAGGAAGATTGGAAAGTATTTACACACTGGTGGGAGAAAAATGGGGTTAAAATTATTTTTAACCTGGATCTTGTCGAATAAAGTTGATTTTTGGGTTAAGTCAGTTTTATTAAAAGGCAACTTCTTGTGGTAGTCAAAAGTTTACTTAATATAAACCTCTGAAAGATCATTGACTAATAACCTTGAGATAGTATGTTACAAGGAATTACATTGGTTAGAGTATTTATTATAGAGATAAGTGTTATTTTAAAGTGTAAACTGTGTTTGTCATTGGAGGTTGACTTTATGGCTGACCTTGAGATCATTGATCTCCTGACAATGACCTCTTGATTTTGTTGTAATTAACTAATCATTGTTTAAAAATTTAGCATTTTTTGGAGAGAGGAGTATTCATCCTTGCACAAGTTCTGTCTAAGTAAACATTAACTACATAAATTTAGCAGATAAAGACACACAGCAAATTATCTTTTCCCCACAATGGGTTTGAAGACACACAGCAAATTATCTTTTCCCACACTGGGTTTGGACCTGTTTTCTGATGAAGTTGTGTAACAGAATTACTGAACGTTCTGGGTACAGTTTTGAAAATAATGATATCATATGAATGACCATTTAAAAGCCCAGGCTTTGATGGTATAAAGTTAGCTATCTTTTGTTGTTGTCATTTATGTTTTGTTTCTCAATTCTTTCTTGTTCTGCTGTTTGTCATGGGTGTGGAAATCTTGTCTCTCCAGTGAACATAGCTTTTGGGTCTTGAATTCCAAGAGGCCAGTGAAGTGCCGCTTATGCTGTGAATACTTAGCCAGTATTTGTTGGTGGTAATTGGGGCTCTTCATTTTTCCAGGGATCCGGTTTTGGAGTGTAGGGATGGAGAAGAATGGTTTAAACATCCTTGATGCCTTCCCCCCAATCTAAAATGAGGAAGGACTTTATGTCTCTGTGATTTCAGGGAATGAGGTTGGGGAATAAGACTGTATGGTCCTATGTATCTCTTTCAGCTTCCGGATCAAGAGGAATTTGAGAGGGTGCCTGGGCTTATGTTACCAACAGAAATTTATTCACTAATAAGCACATGCTCTCCTGGGCGGGGCCTCATATTGGCTCATGGAGTTGCTGGAATCCTATCTCTCAAAGAGGTACTCTGAATGAATCACAGACTACGTTTATTGCGTCATTTCTCCTTTTGCCATTTCTCACCCATGGAGTATTTGTGAGAGGTGGTTTACATCTTAAATTCTGCCACAGCCTGGTTTTTACACAGTTCTTGTTGAATACATGATGTTACAAATTGGTGACTAGCATTGCTGGATTCATTCTATTAGGCACAAATAAAACATAGATCTTTAAGTTTTAGAGCACTAGACCTGTAACCAAGTCTAAGGAATTCTCGAGTTTAGCACCAAGTCTTCTCTTTCTGGCCTTAAAACTCCCTGGGTCCTCAACAATCTCTTCCCTTTTGGAAGTCACTGTGAACTTTATTTCTTGTATAAACTTCCAGGCTTTGGTAGGGTCTGAATAGTGTTAGCTTCTTGGTTAAATCTCATTATCTCTGCCCCTCTTTCCTGTGGTCACTCCTTCATTCTCTACCCTCTGCCCTCCCATCATTGAAGATGAAAATGGAAACACTTTTATTTGAGGCAGTTTTCAGATAAAAGAGCTGAGAGAATATAAAAGGAGCAAAGTGAGTAGTGATTTTCTTGGTCAGTTACCCAAGAAAATGACTGTTAATTGCTTATGTTTTCCTTGGGCAACTCATATCACCATTTTGGACATCAGTTTTCTCTTAAATATAAGGGGTTTGACTAGATAATTTGTAAGATCCCTCCCAGGAATAAGTTCTGTGAATGTACAAACATTTGATGCAACTGGGTATTGCAGTTGGCTCTAGGATTCCTGGTAGCAAAAGAAAATAGAAAATGCAGCTGAAATATATGGTGCTCATTGTCTGACAAAAAGAAGTGCAAGCTTGTATCTGCAGAGATGGAATAAAACTCAAGTAAGAGTTCCACTCAATATGGAACCCTGGAGAAAGTTTTAAATTGTGTCTATGCAAAAGTCATAGTGATGATCCTGGATTACAAGTGACAAAACTCAAATTGAGCTAGTTTAAGTAATTAAGGTAATGTATTGATTCTCAAAAACAACGATTACAACACTCCAACAAAACCAAAAACAAAACAACACAAAACGAAATAAAAAAAGACTACCAACATGTGGAAAGGGCAGGATATAGTTACTTGAATGTTCTCAGGATTTCATCTCTGCCTTCCTCAGTGTTTTGGGGTCAGGCTGGCTGCCCCACAAAGCTGAACAGGAAACTTCAGCACACATCTGTAAAGCTTCATAACTAGAGATGTTAGGAAGAAAACCTAAGGAAGGACTCTGATTGGCCAGTATTGGGTCAACTGTGATTCCCGATTCCTGGGCCAACTGTGGTATGTGGACTGAGATCTGTGGTCAGCAACTCCCACTGGAACTGAGGATGGAATTTTCCCATAAGTTGAGTAGTTACCATTTAAGGCATGCAAAGAGTAAATGACTGTTTCACTGTTGTTTTTCCTATACTCTAGGTTCAGGTCCACCACGTATATTTGCCCTTTTCAAAAGTCTACCATACCCTTAAAGCCTCTAGGTCTTAAAAAATTCTGGCTTAGCTCCTGCTTGAAGTTTACCTGCCCAGCTTTCTCAGGGTCTATCTCTAAGTGCTTTTCATGGCAATGACTAGCAACCTCAATAGATTAATCTGTGTTATGAACAAATTGACTAGATGTGATAAAGTCCATCTGATGAAGACCACCAAGGGCATATTTGCCATTCAACAATGTTAGGTTAACTTGCGACCAAGGGAGACCACACGTCAAAGAAACCAGCAGGAATCTCACTTGACAAAGGAAGACACAGTTTTGTTATTGTATTTGTGGGAGGGGTGGGGTTTAGGTAAAATTTAAGCAAAGCAGTGTGTGCCAGCTCAAAGCAAAGCAGGGCAGCGTATGAAAGGCTTGACATCTAGCCTAGGCTGAGATGAAACTGTCCTGTTTCATCAGAAACTACAAAGTTAAGATAAATGTGGAGTGTTGTGTGCAAAACCTTTATCTGTAGCTCTGCATCTGGAAATTCAGGCTGTTTTTCTGTGTTAAAATGATTTAGCTCCTCCAGGCAAGAATGAGGTGTTTCATTCTCATTAAATGTAATTTCAAACAGTAAAGTTTCCGACGGTCTATGATTTTAGAAAACAAGTTTTCTCATGTCTTTTTGTTAATTAACAAAAGCAGTTTTTTTTTTTTTCACAGCTTCACAAAGGAAATTCTTTTCCCTCTACAACTGTCAGATGTGCTCTTGATCAGGGTCTCTCTTGAAATAACAGTGAGCTTTTGTAGTCTAACATCAAGAAGTAATTTAAGATGGAAATGTGATGTCAATGTCAGTTACAAGGGGAAGCTGGAGAAGGTTTTTTTTTTTGAGGTGGAGTCCTGCTCTGTAGCCCAGACTCTAGTGCAGTGGCATAATCATGGCTCACTGCAACCTCCACCTGCCGGGTTCAAGTGATTCTCCTTTCTCAGCCTCCTGAGAAGCTGGGATTACAGATACGTGCCACCACACCTGGCTAATTTTTGTATTTTTAGTAGAGACGGAGATTCACCATGTTGATCAAGCTGGCCTTGAACTCCTGGCCTCAAGTAATCCACCTGCCTTGGCCTCCCAAAGTGCTGGGATTATAGGCATGAGCCACCACTCCCGGGCAAGAAGGTCATTTTTAAGTTTAAACATATGATTGAGGTGATTATTTGCTCATGGATTCACCCTGTGAATACTTGTTGAGATCCTACTATGTGCCCATGATTATAAAGAAGGTATCATTTCTATCTTTGAGCAGCTCGTAATCTAGTGAGGGAAACCTCGAGGGGGGAAAAAACTCAGTAAACCCTGATGAGGGCAATAGTGGATTTTGATTTAAATTTTTGCAAGAACAAAGAGGATGGAGTTGTGGACTCCAGTCTGAGGGATTTGGTCCCACTCCTGGTGAAAATAGTCAGGGGGTGAGTGAGGTCTTGGGGTGCGGAGATATCGTTTTGAGGAAGGTGGCAAATGCAGCCAGTTCTGTTCGTCCAGGTCCCTAAGGTGTGTCTCTGAGCTCACCTCCTGAGGGCAGCTCCTGAGCATGCGCTCTGCCTCCCATGGCAAGTGTCCAGGCTTCAGCGTCTCAGCCTGAGGGGTTTTCTCACCGAGAAGGGAAACTACTTAGCCTCCTTCCTGGGCAGCTGGGATGTGCTGGGGTTTACCCCTTCCCTAGCCCCAAAGGCAACCCTCAACCACTGAGGGATATCAACTGTCTCTCATGGGGATGGTTCTGAGGGTCATTCTACAGAGTTTCTCAGAGGTCCCCAGTGGGATTGAATCCTAGCTGTTTACAGAGGTAACACACTCACGAAAGCACACTTTTTTTGGCTTTTCTTTCTTCAGGTCTTACTTTACCTATTCCTCCCTTGCTTCCTTGGATCACTTTCCAAATAAATCACCTACACCCAAGTTCTTGTCTCACGATTGGCTTTGGGGGAAACCTAAACTAGACCAGCTAGCTTCTCCCCTGTGAGAGAATAGCAAACCAGGAAGAGTAGGAAGATGTCTTGAGGGTCAAAGAGAGGAGACAGAGTAGACAAAAGTGGTGAAAGCCCTGAAGTAATAGAAGAAATAAGGACCTTACTAATTAACCAGGTTCAGTCTTAGAGTTCAGGACCTTGAGCCCAAGGTCATCTTGGTATCCAAGATACTCCAGATGGCCCTGGAAGAATAAAAGGGAGACTTGAGGAAGAGAATGTTATTGCGTGAGTGAGTCAGAGAAGTGAACACTGCTTCCCGAGAAGAAAGGGGCAGAAGAATGAGTACATGTCATTAAATATCTGAGCTTAACTGTTTTTGCTGAAAAATTTTATGTATATTTCTTTGAGGAAATCAGAACATTTGGAGAACACACTGCTTCTTGGCTATATGCTAAGTGACTCTATTTCCAAGCAAAACAAAATTTTGCCCCTGTTATCTTTACATTATGGGTAAATTAAGGGTACATTGATGAAGAATGAACTAGTCTATCATTTGGGAAGTTATCCTCTGAGTAGGAGGCTCTCTAGGTTTTCTGTATAAATTTAACAATCCTGGAAAAACCAAGAGAAGCATAAATTTAAACTCTGTTAATGACAGACTATCTTTCAGCGACAGTTTATTTCAGGAAACTTCATTTGACCCCATTTCCTCGAATACTTATGCCAGAAACTAAACACCACTGCATTCCAAGTATCGGTCCTCAGATTTTGAGATAGTGGTGATAATCATGTATACAAAATGTGATGGTGATGGTAGCTGAGCCCCTCACTCCTAATCCATCCTCTCTCCCCTTTTTCTGTGGTAACAGAGTTGAACAGCATGGGTTGCCTAGCTAGAAACCAAATCTCAAGCCCTCCTTGCAGCTGGGCGTGGCTGTGTGACCAAGCTCTGACTAATGGAATGGTAGTGGGAGTGATGTGAGCCACTTCTGCCTTCCTTGCTTAGGAGGAAGTCTCTGGGCTTAGCTCTTTCACCCTTCCCACTGGTGATACTTGCAGTAACCTCGGATGCCATGTGTTGAATATGGCATGTCTGCATTAGCCTGGACCTCTGAATGAATATGGAGAGAAAAGCCTTCTGCTGACCTGGAATACTTACTTTGGACTAAACCATGTGAGAAAGAAACAGTCTTCTTTGTCCTTTAAGCCATATTATTGTTAGGTTTCTTGTTATAGCAGCTTAACTCTTGCCTTAACTTATGCATATAAATATATACCCTCATCTCTAATCTGATTGACGTGAGCTAGGTTAGAGTACCCAAGGTTTATGCAGACATTTGAGCTTCCCTGCCTAGGTAAAGCTTACCAATGCAGGGAGCATTTGTCATTGTTTAATTCATTAAGTTATTTCTTCATTCGTTCATCCATCCATCAATCCATTCATCCATCAATCCATTCATCCATCAATCCATTCATGCATTATATATGGTGTGCTGAGACTCAATATGTGCAAGACTGTTTACTATGGGATATCTAGGGGATATGAATGACACAAAGATGAATGACACCCAGTTCCTGTTTTCAAGAAACTTATAGTCTAGAGACTTTAGATGAAGACTAAAACATTGAAATAGGAATACGTGTGATGAATTTTTATTCTTGGGAATTTTAATTAAAATTGAAAAAGGGTAGTTTCATTTATATTACTTTATTATTACTTTTTTGGAGAACGCTGTCTCTTATGTTTTTGCATTCATTTTCAAGACCAGTGTTTACAGAGTGAATGGCCATTTTTATTTAATGGCAATAAAGCATGTATGAGTGCAAGCAATGTGTCAGTTGCCATAAACACAGCCCTTGCTCCTCCCCTTGCTCTCTTCATGGTCCTGGGAGAGTATTAAACACTGGAAAAGCTGAAGTGTCATTGTGCCCTTCAGACTTCCTGTGCTCTAGGGAATTCCTGAGGCTCAAATAGCTTCTCAAGGAATGAAGACAAGAAAGAGAAATTGAAAGAACCAGGCTGACAGATTTTGACAGGTAAGAGGAATTTCCTTTTCCCAGGAATAGTTTTATGGGTGGGTGTTTTTTAGTTTATTTTTATTTATTTCTGCAAATGCATTTCTTATCTTTCATTCACATGCTGAAAGAGACAAAGCCATCCAGAAGTATAAACAGGCAGATGAGAAAGAGAGTCGGAAAGACACATCATTAACAGCAAAGAGATGGGGAGAAATTGAGATACGGATAAAGACATAGAGAAACCGCCGCCGCGCCCCCTGCCCCGCAAAAAAAAGAATAGTTGTTAGATAGAAGAGAAAGAGTAACACCTAAAATGAAAGCTACGATAAGGGGGTTTGCAACTCTTTGAACACATATTGATCAGGAAGATATGAAATATGTGCAAATGTATCCAGGATTTACCATCTGTGTGGAAAGGGGAGCTCATGTTATGGGGACTCATGCATGTTTTATGAGTTATTTCACTGATACAAAGCTTTGGGAGACTTTAAAATTGGAGGTTAGTTTACAACAGTAAGACCAAAGGAAGAAGAAAACATTAAAGATTTAATGACTAAACAGGCATAGTAGAGATATAAAACTCAGATAAAAAAATGACTCTCCCTCAGAGTAGTCACAGAGGCTATGGGGGCAATTTTAAGTTAGAAGTGGATTTCCTCTGTTTAGTTTACCAAGATTCATATAATTTGACTACCATTCTGTTTACATTTGATTGTCAAATATTCTTTTCTTTCTTTCTTTCTTTTTTTTTTGACGCAGAGTCTCGCTCTGTTGCCTAGGCTGGAGTGCAGTGGTGCAATCTCTGTTCATTGCAATCTCTGTCCCCCAGGTTCAAGCAATCCTCCTGCCTCAGCCTCCGGAGTAGCTGGGACTACAGGTGCCAACATGCTCAGCTAATCCCGGCTAGTTTTTTTTGTGTTTTTAGTAGAGATGGGGTTTTACCATGTTGCCCAGGCTGGTCTTGAACTCCTGACCTCACATGATCCACTCACCTCGGCCTCTCAAAGTGCTGGGATTACAGGTGTGAGCCACCACACCTGGCCTACCATATATATATATATTTATATATATATATATATATTTATATATATATATATATACTTTTAATAATAAGTCAAACCTATAGAAAAATTAAAAGAATTCACAGAGAATATGTATGTACTCAGGATCCAGATTTCATCACTAACATTTTAATATGCTTGTTTTGTCACATATCTATTCTTCTACCCATCCATTAATCTATCTTATTTTTCGACACATTTTAAGATTAATTGTAGATGCCAATACACTTCTCCCTGAACACTTCAGCATGCATGTAATTTACTAGGGTTCAAGAAAATGATTATTTTTATTAAGCACTTCAATAAAAGTTAATGTGAAATTGATTAAAATTAGATTTAATGTGCAATTTATAGATGCCTGGGGTTGATACTTCTTCACTGAATTCAATAAACAAACATAGGAATGGTGATGACTATTAGGGATGACTTCTAGGGGATAAAAGATAACATATTGGCTGATAATTATTCCACGGGAGAAAAATCTATCACTGTTTTGATATTTTTTGTATTGATCTTCAGATGCTAAGAAATAGGTTCAAGGCATGAAAAAATATAGAAGGGCCCTTTTAAATTTCAGGCCCTGAATGTAGCCCAGTGGCGTTTGAAGACAGAATTCTGTCTGGTAGTTTCCGACTCACAGGAATGAGCTTTGAAAGGTCTGTGGGGGGATTTATTTTGCCAATGGGTTAGAGTAGTAGAGCCCTGTCTACATTTTGCAAAAACAGCAAATATGGCACATTTAGAGAGTTACAAGAAAGTGAAAATGATGACTAATATTTACCTGATATTTTGGCCTTAAATATTGTGAGGCTAAAAACAAGATGACTCCTTTAAAAAAGATCATGCAGGAAATTGTCTTGCCCAAACATTCCAACCTAATCTTGTGTCTTATAATTGAGGCAATCACTATCTAAATGAAGTTTTGTGGTTGTGAGTTTTATTTTTGTTTTATTTGTTTGTTTATTTATTTATTTATTTGAGACAGAGTCTCCCTCTGTTGCCCAGGCTGGAGTGTAGTGGCATGATCTTGGCTCACTGCAAACTTCACCTCCTGGACTCAAGAGATTCTTGTACCTCAGCCTCCCGAGTATCTGGGAATACAGACATGCTCCGTCACACCTGGCTAATTTTTATATTTTTATTAGAGACAAGATTCCGCCATGTTGGCCAGGCTGGTCTCAAACTCCTGGCCTCAAGTGATCTGCCCGCTTCGGCCTCCCAAAGTGCCGGGATTACAGTCCTGAGCCACTGCACCCCACTGACTGTGAGTTTTAGATTCATCTTTCTGACCATATCTCCCCTACCTCCTTGGGCATTGGTTGCAATCACAACCTGGTTGCTCCTTTTAGATTTCTCTGAGCTCTTAAACAAAGACCCCTTCAAATAGTATGCCTATGGCTTGGTTTTACTAGTTCCATAAATCTGCCAAGTGTTTAGTTTTATGCTGTTCTGGTTAAATTTTTAATACAAACTAATTAAAAATATAATAATAATTAAAGTGTAAAAGAGAACCCAATAGGCTTTGAGTCCTCCATTTACCAAAATAATGGGAGTGCTCTAGGGATCTTTCCAAGAGTCCCTCCAATCTTTTTATAGAACATTCTTTCTTAAGTATAGGAAGTCTGTTTTTCAAACAAATGAATTTATGCAACAAATATTTGTTGAGCACCTACTATGTGCCAGGCACTGGAGTCATATCTTGGAAAACAAAAGGATACTTCTTGGTGCTTATGTTGTAGCTGGAAGTGGGAACATATCAGTAGATAATTAATAACCATGACAAATATTATATAGCATGTTAGAAGGTGATTCAGGGCAGGGTGAAAGGAAAAGCAGAGCAAGCTAAGGAGGATTGGGTGTGCTGGGAGCACAAAGGTGAGCAGCCATTTTAGATAGAGTGGTCAGGATGGACCTTATTGAGCAGCCCACATTTGAGCAAAGACTTAAAGGAGGTGAGGGAATTAGTCATGGAGATATGGAGAAGAGCTTTCCAGGCAGAGGAGATAGCAAGTGCAAAGACCCTGAATAGGGAGCGTATCTGGCTTATTTAAAGAATAGCAAGTAGGCCGAAATGATCAGAGTATAAATGAAGGTGAGAGATGAGTCAGAGAAAATGAGGGACCAGATCACATAGGACCACGCAGTCTATTTTGTCCTTTTCCTCTGAGTAAAACAGGGGGCCGTTAGAGGGCTTTGATCAGAATGACTTAGGTTTAAAAGGAGTTTCTCTGGCTGTATGTTGAGAAGAGACTTAAAGGAGAAACGTTAGAAGCAAGGAGACTCATGGTGGTTGTTGCAGTCATCATGCAAGAGAGATGATGGTGGCTTGCACTGGGCTGTTTGTAGCAGAAATGGTGAGAGATGGTCAGTTCTTGGATATATGGCTTTGAAGGTAGAGCCAACAGGATTTCCTGATGGGTTGAATGTAGAGGGTGTGTGTGTGTATGAAAGAGGAGCCATTAGTGACTCCATATTTGTTTGTTTTCCAATAACTTCATAGCTTTTTGTCTATGTAAATAGAAGGATGCAATTGCCATGAACTAGGAGAAGTGAAAGAGGGAGGGAGAAAAAGAAGGAAGGAAGGAAGGAATTGTTCTGGGTGCTGAGTATATATAAATAATAAAGATCCAGCCTTAATAAATTTAAGTCATTCACTGAAATAAGTATAGAACGTTCAGAGGAAGAACACAACAGTAGTGATTTGCCATCAGGCTTGAGTTAGGCAGGTGACATCTGAGCTGGGTTTTGAGGGGCCTGCACATGTCTGTGTATTTACATGTGCAAGTGCATTGGGGCTGAGGAGTGACGTGCAGCCTTCTAGGTAGAGGGAAGGAATAAGTGACATTTTCCAAATCTTCAGGGTCTGAACGAACTTGGCAAAACACTGTCTGGTACTTATGTGACCCTCACAAAGTTTTGTAGTCTAGTCAAGGAAACTTACAATCTATAAAGAAATATCTTTATAGACACAAACAGGTTTGTGCTGTTGTATTTAGTGAATTTTTCAATTTGGCTTTTAAAAAATTATCATGTACAGGCTGGGCGCAGTGGCTCATGTCTGTAATCCCAGCACTTTGGGAGGCCGAGTTGGGCGGATCACGAGGTCAGGAGATCGAGACCATCCTGACTACCACAGTGAAACCCCATCTGTACTAAGCAAAATACAAAAAATTAGCCAGGTGTGGTGGCGGGCGCCTGTAGTCCCAGCTACTCAGGAGGCTGAGGCAGGAGAATGGCGTGAGCCCAGGAGGCAGAGCTTGCCATGAGCTGAGATCGCACCACTGCACGCCAGCCTGGGCGACAGAGCGAGACTCCGTCTCAAAAAAAAAAAAAAAATTATCCTATACCATGTAAGATTTTTTAAAAACTGTAGAAAGAATAGTTCAATGTCACTTAGTTATTTTAAACTGAGATCTTAGAGATAGATTAATTTTAAATAACATACTTTATTATTATTTTTTTCGGGCGTAGTGGTTCATATCTGTAATCCCAGCACTTTGGGAGACTGAGGTGGATAGATCACTTGAGTTCAGGAGTTCAAGACAAGCCTGGGCAAAATGGAGAAAACACATCTCTACTGAAAATACAAAAATTAGCTGGGCGTGGTGACGTACACCTGTGGTCCCAGATACTCAGGAGGCTGAGGTACGAGAATGTCTTGAGCCCGGAAAGCGGAGGTTGCGGTGTGCCGAGATCACGCCACTGTACTCCAGCCTGGATGACAGAGCAAGACTCTGTCTCAAAAACAAACCAACAAACAAAAATCAATACACAATATTTTTACATACTTATGGGGGAACAGGTGACATTTTATTACATGCATGAAGGTGTAATGATCCAGTCAGGGTATTTAAGATATCCATCACCTTGAGCATTTACCATTTCTATGTGTTGGGAACATGTTAAGTCCCTCTGTTAGCTATTTTGAAATATACACTACATCATTGTTAACTATAGACACCTTACTCTGTCATTAAACATTAGAACTTATTCCTTCTATCTAACTGTGTGTTTGTAGCCATACAAACCAATCTCTCTTTATTCCCCTTCCCCCACACCCTTCCAGCCTCTCTTCAGTATCATTCTATTCTTTACCTCCATGAGATCAACTTTTTCTGTTACAGATGAGTGAGAACATGTAGTATTTGTATTTCTGTGCCTGGCTGATTTCACTTAACATAATGACCTTCAGTTCCATCCATGTTGCTGCAAATGACAGGATTTCATATGCTATATTTTCCTTATCCATTCATCTGTTGATGGACACTTGGTTGATTCCACATATTTCCTATTGTGAATAGTGCTGCAGTAAGCATGGGGGTGCAGATATCTTTTTGATATGCTGATTTCCTTTTCTTTGGATAAATACCCAGTAGTGGGATTTCTGGATTGTATGGTAGTTCTTTTAGATTTTTTAGAAATCTCCATGCTGTTTTCTGCAATGGCTGTATTAGTTTATGTTCCCACCAACAGTGTATAAGAGTTTCCTTTTCTTTAAATACTCACCAGCATCTGTTATTTTTTGTCTTTTTAGAAATAGCCATTCTAACGAGGCTAAGATGATATCTTCTTGTGGTTTTGATTTGCATTTCTCTGATGATTAGTGATGCTGAGCATTTTTTCCTATACCTGTTGGCCATCTGAATGTCTTCTTTTGAGAAACGTCTATTCAGGTCCTTTGCCCACTTTTTAATGGAATTATTGACAGCTGGTTTTAAAGAGCTTATTTCACCCAAGTGACCACACTGACACAGCTGGGTATCGCATCTGGTACCTGGATTCAACAATTTAGGGAGGCTGTCTCTCGTTGTAAAGTCTGTTACAATCAAAATGTCACTTTGGCCATTGCGTGGTTATTTCCTAGACATAATGAAGCAAAAATGTAGTCAGCTCTTTGATTCAAGCAAAGTATTTGTCTTAGAATAAAAATGTTAAGGTTTGGTTCTATCAGTGAGAAAGGACTAAGTTTTTGAGATTTTGTTCTGTACGTTGTTTGGCAAAAGTGATGGTAACACCTCCAATTTTATAGCTTTGTACAAAGTCCACCCTCCCCCATTAGCTCCTGCCATCCTCACAATAACTGCCATGTGGCAATGGCAAGGCATCGTTGCCTCTATTTTATGGCTGACAGAGCTGAGGCATAGAGAGTTCAGGAGACTTGCAAGAAGTCATGTCACAGGAATGTGTCAAGGCTGACACTTGAACTAGAAAATTCAAAGTCAAGTTCTGTGCAATTTTTTACTGAACCATGCTACAATTTCTCTCCGGTTTCTGGAGCAAACTTCTTCTTAAAGAATTAGACAGTTGCAGGTGGTCATCAGGCCTTGTCTTTATTCACTAGCATGACCTGCACTTTCTATGTTTTCTGGTGACAGGAAAGGTCGGAGGTGACAGGAGTGTCCTGATCTGCCCAAGGCCTTTGGAGAGGCCCAATCTGCCCAGCGGATTGTAGGCAGCTTTCCTGAATGAAGACTCCTCAGAAAGATAGCCAAACTCATGAAATGTTGTGGTGATGAAGTTTATAAGCCACACATAATGGAAAGAGTCTCAGTAAATATTCCTTTTTTCATCGGATTAAATCATTCAGCAATTTGTCCAATCACATATTTTTTATTTATTTTTATATTCTTTTTATCTTTCTTTAACTCTTTGGAAAACTACATGCTCAATTGTTTACATAGTCATCATAAGAGGAAAAGATTTATTAGTTGTCTTTCACGTATCCAGCACTACAAAGATTTTTAAGACCAAAGCTCCACCTTCTGTGTGTTCCCAGTCAATTGAGGGAGACAAATAAGTAAGCAGATAATGACAATGCAACATGGCAAATGGAGTATTTTTTCCCCTAAACAATACAATTTTATTAACTGTAGTTCCCATATTATACGTTAGATCTCTAGACTTGCTCATCCTATTTGTTTGCTACTTTGTATCCTTTGACCTACATCTCCCCAAGATTTTACTTTCTGTGTCTGGCTTATTTCATGCATTTCACGTATTTCATGGCAGGATCTCCTTTTTAAGGCTAATATTCCATTATATATCTATCTATCTCATATTTTCTTTATCCATTCATCCATCAATGAACACTCAGGTTGCTTTCACAGCTTGGCAATTGTGAATAGTGCTGCAAGAAACATGGGAGTTCATATCTTTGCAAGATGGTGATTTCATCTCATTTGAGAATATACCCAGAAGAGGAATTGCTAGGTCATATGGTCATTCTTAATTTCTACAGGAATCTCCATATCGTTTTCCATAATGGCTGTGCTATGTTTGAATATTTATCCCTTCCAAAATTCCTGTTGAAATTTAATCCCCAATGTGGCTGTACTGAGATGTAGGACCTTTAAGAGGTGATTGGGTCATGAGGGCACTGTCCTCATTAATGTTATAATCCATTCATGAATTAATGGATTAATGGGTTAACATGGGAGTGGGGCTGGTAGCTTTATAAGCAGCAGAAGAGAGACCTGAACTAGCACACTGAACCCCCTCACCATGTGATGCCTGTGCTGCCTTGGGACCTGCAGAGAGTTCCTACCAGCAAGAAGGACCTCACCAGACGTGGTCCCTTAACCTTGGACTTCTCAGCCTCCGTAACTGTAAGAAATCAATTTCTTTTCTTTATGAATTACTTGGGTTCAGGTATTCTGTTATAAGCAACAGGAAACAGACTAAGGCAGGCTGTCCCAGTCTACATTCCCACCAACAGTGCACCAGGATTCTCTTTTCTTCATACTTTCACCAACATTTGTTATTTCTTGCCTTTTTAATAATAGCCATACTAATGGCTGTGAGGTAATAATGTCTTATAGTGGTTTTAATTTGCATTTCCCTGATGATTAGTGATGTTGAGCACCTTTTCATATATCCATGGGCCATTTTTATGTCTTCTTTGGAGAAATGTCTGTTCAGTTCCTTTGCCTGCTTAAAAGCCACATTATTTGCCTTTCTGCTATTGAGTGGTAAGAGTTCTTTATAAATTTTGAATATTAGCCCCTTATCAGATAGGTGCTTTGCAAACACTTTTTTTCCAGTTCATAGACTGCCTTTTCATTTTATTGTGCATTCGTTTCATTTGCTGTGCAGAAGCTTTTGAGTTTGAAGTAGTTCCCTTTTATTCATTTTTGCTTTTGTAGCCTGAGGCTTTGGTGTGATAACCAAAAAATTATTGTCAAAGCCAATGTTAAAGAGCTGTCCTCCTATCTTCTCTTCTAAGAGTTTTATGGTTTCTGGTCTTACATTCAAGTTTTTCTTCCAGTTTGAGTTGATTTTCGTGTATAATGTAAGATAAATGTTCAATTTCACTGTTTTGTATGTAGAAATACAGTTTTCCTAGCACCATTTATTAAAGAGACTATTTTTTACCCATAGTGTCCTCTTGGCACCCTTGTTGAAAATTAGTTTACCATATATGTTTGGATTTATTTCTGGGTTCTCGCTATTCTGTTCCATTGGTCTTCATTTCTGTTTTTATGCCAGCACAATACTGTTTTGGTTATTATGACATTGTAATATATTTTAAATCATGAAGTGTGATGCTTCCAACTTTGTTTTTCTTTCTTACTATTGCTTTGGGTATTTTTTTTTTTTTTTTGGTATGTGTGTGATTCCATGTGAATTTCAGGATTATTTTTTCTATTTCTGTGAATTGGAATTTTGATAGGGATTGCATTAAATCTATATATATTGCTCTGAGTAGTATGGGCATTTTAACAATATTAGTCTTCCAATCCATGAATATGAGATATCTTTTTTTTAGTTTGTGCCTTCCTCAATTTCTTTCAGTAATATTTTATTGTTTTCAGTGTACAGATCTTTTACCTCCTTGGTTAAATTTATTATTAAGTATTTTATTTTTGAGGTGCAATTATAAATGGGATTGTTTTCTTGCTTTCTTTGTCAGCTAGGTCATAGTTGTATATACAGAAATGCTACTTTTTTTTTTTTTTTTGAGATGCAGTTTCACTCTTGTTGCCCAGACTGGAGTGCAATGGTGCGATCTCGGCTCACCACAACCTCTGCCTTCCGGGTTCAAGTGATTCTCCTGCCTCAGCCTCCTGGGTAGCTGGGATTGCAGGCATGCACCACCATGCCTGGCTAATTTTGTATTTTTAGTAGAGACCGGATTTCTCCATGTTGGTCAGGCTGGTCTCAAACTCCCGACCTCAGGTGATCTACCTGCCTTGGCCTCCCTAAGTGCTGGTATTACAGGTGTGAGCCACTGCGCCTGGCCGACTGATTTTCGTATGTCGATTTTGTATCAACTTTACTGAGTTTATATATTAGTTCTAACTTTTTTTTGTGTGGAATTTTTGGGGTTCTTTACTGATAGGAACATGCCATCTGCAAGTAGAAATAATTTTACTTCTTCCTTTCCAGTTTGGATGACTTTTATTTCTTTTTCTTGAGTAATCGCTCTTGCTAGTACTTTTAGGGCTGTGTTGAATAAAAGTGGTGAGAGTAGGCATCCCTGCTTTGTACCAGATCTTAGTGGAAAATCTTTCAGTTGTTCCCTGTTGATTATAATGTTAGCTGTGGGTTTTTCATAAATGATCTTTATTATATTGAGGAACTTTCCTTCTATACCTAAACTGTTAAGAGTTTTTCTTATCAAGAAAGGATGCTGAACTCTGTCAAATTTTTTTTAATGCCATTTGAGATAATCATGTGGTAATTATCTCTTGTTCTGTTAATGTGATGGATAATATTGACTGATTTGTGTGTGTTAAATCAGCCAGAGATAAATACCGATTGGTTATGATATATAATCTCTTTGACGTGTTGTCAAATTTGGTTTGATAGTATTTTATTAAGGATTTTTGCATCAATGTTTATCAGAGATATTGGCCTGTAGTTTTTTTTTTAATTGTGGTGTCTTTGAGTTAGATATCAAGGTGACAGTGGCCTCATAAAAATATGTTTGGAAGTATTCCCTCTAATTCTATTTTTGATAGAGTTTAAGAAGTACTGGTAATAATTCTTTAAATGCCTGATAGACCAACCATGAATCCATCTGGCCTCAGACTTTTCTTTTTAGGAAGGTGTTTAATTACTTCTTTAATCTCTTGATTTTTTTTAAAAAATCTGTTCAAGCTTTCCATTTCTGCTTGATTCAATCTTGGTAAGTTGTATTTTTCTAGGCGCTTATCCATTTTCTCTAGGTTATCCAGTTTGTTGTCATATAATTATTCATAATAGTTCCTTTTAATTTTTTTTATTGCTGAAGCATCTCTTGTAATGTCACCACTTTCATTTCTCGTTTTATTTATTTAGTCTTTTCTCTTATTTTCTTAGTGTAGTGTTCCAAAATTTTAAGTACCTCACAAATTAATTGTGTCCCAATCTACTGATTTCCACAGCTGATGGGAGTATCATAGCCATCAACAACCATTTATTGCTTTGCACAGAGCTCCTCTGAACTCTGGCATTGTAATCCTTAGCCTTCTCTGGAGGAAAGCTCCAAGATTCTGCATCTTGTTATTTTTTTCTGTGCCTACTGACACATTAATTGTCATTGAAATGTTTGACCTAGCCTCCCTCAAATATTTTACAACAAAGTTATAGATTTATCTGAGCCATCGTAAGATTTGTGAATGAGCACAGAAAGCAAATGTTAATGTTTATGCAATAAATTAAGGCTAAACTTTAGTGTTTTTTTTTTTTGTTGTTTTTTTTTTACTGTCAAACATGTTATGTAGAGTTTAACGTGAAGTGTACAGAAGAATCTGTTCACGTTTCTCAATTGTTTGCCTTCTGGAGCTTCCTGCCCAGATGTGGCACACTGTAAGACTATCTCATTAGAAAGCCAAAAATCCAGTTATTGTAATAACCCTGTTAAAGTGAACAGAAAGAAAAGAGAGAGCACAGCTCTGGATTTCAGAGAATAAATAGAAAGAAAATGGAAAAAATGTGTTAAATTAATTTTGCATATTTGCACTGAGTATTTCATCGAAATATTTTGAAGCTTCTACTTACTTCAGTAATTTAAAAAACATTTTAAAATCAAAAATCTCTTCTCTTTTCTCATTTACTTGTTAATAGACACTTAATTTTCTCCATAGGGAATTAGAGAGGCTATTGAAAGCAAGTGGGGCAGACATTTGCTTGAGCAAGAACCACTGCATGGTAAATGCATGGAAGACTAGTTTCTTTTCTTTTCCTTTTCTTTTCTTTTCCTTTCCTTTCTTTCTCTCTTTCTTTCTCTCTCTCTCTCTCTTTCTCCTTTCTCCCTTCCCCCTCTGTCACCCAGGCTGGAGTGCAGTGGGATGATCATGGCTTGTTGCAGCCTCGACTTCTGGACTCAGTCAATTCTCCCACCTTTGCCTCCTGAGAAGCTGGGACAACAGGCACACACCACCACACCAGGCTAATTTTTATTTTTATTTTTGTAGAGACAGGGTCTCTTTGTTTTTCCCAGGCTGATTTCCAGCTCCTGGGCTCGGGCACTCCTCCTGCCTTGGTCTCCCAAAGTGCTAGGATTATAGTCATGAGCCACCATGCCCGGCCTAAAGAATGGTTTTTGAAATATGGTTCCTCGGAGCAGCTCAGCAGGCAGATTCTAAGGGTTCACACTACACTTAGAGTCCAACAAACTGGGTTTTAACAGGTCCTCTGGGTAACTCTGATGCAATGCTGAAGTTTAAGAGTCACTGGCATAGGACGTTAGAGATGGAATCTTCGTATTTTATAGTTGAGCATTCCACAGAGGAAGAACAAAAACCTTGAAGGAGACTGGTATATAAAGCATTGCTAATTTAATTAAATGAAGGTAAGGAGGTTTGTTTTTGAAGACTGAGGAATTCTGCTCGGGTCCCCTCTTCTATCCCACCTTTTAAGTTCAATCATTTCAGAAAACCAAAGATCTCCATGAGACTTATCAAGCCTTAAGAGCTTGGGCAGCACAGGTGCATGAGCTCCAATGAAGGCCTCACCACATCCCCAGCACTCCTAAACCTGAGCTCCTGAATCTGTGGGCAGCTCCTGAATCTGTGTTTGGAGTGTCTAGTACCTCTCCAGTGTCCTTGCATGTACATGCTGTTCTTCTTCCTGGAACACCCTTTCTTCACATTCTTACTTGCAAATTTCTACTCATCCTTCAAGTCTTCACTCTGGAATCATCTGCTCTGTAAACTCTTCACCCAGGTGAAGACAGGTGCTCACCCACTATGTTCCTCAGAAGTTTGTATAGCTTTCTATATTATTTTGCTTATCCCACAGTATTACAATTTATCCATCTCTCTCTCCACTAGTTCTCTGAGGAAAAGAATGGTTTCTTTTAGTCTGTTATTTCTAGGGCCTGAAGTTTTGTCTGGCAAACAATAAACACTCAGTAAAAAGTTGTAAATGTATTGCAATGCTTTATTCCTCTCTCTATGAATCATTATAGTTTTGCTGAGCATTTGAGAGTAAGTTGCTGATAGTAAGGCCCTTTGCTCCACAATGCATCAGTGTGTATTTTTAAATAAGAAGGCCATTCTCTTACATGACTATAATACAATAATCAAAGTTATTAAATTTAACATTGATACAGTATTTTTTTTTTTTTTGAGACAGGGTCTTACTCTGTTGCTCAGGCTGGAGTGCAGTGGCACGATTACTGCAGCCTCAACCTCCTGAGCTCAAGCGATTCTCTCACCTCAGCCTCCCAAGTAGCTGGGACTACAGGCATGCACCATCATGCCCAGCTAATATTTTTTGTAGAAACCAGGTTTCACCATGACCTTGATACAGTATTATTATATACTATTCTGCCCATATTAACATTTTATCTACTGTCTCATTCAATGGCTTTTATAGCATTTTTCCCCCCAAACCAGGATCATGAATTGCCTTTATATGTCATGTCTCTTTGGACTCCTGTAATCTGAATCAATTCCTTTGCTTTGTCTTTCATGACATTAATATTTTTGAGACCCACAGGCCAGTTATTTTTTAGACTGTCCTCAAGTTTTGGTTTATGTGATTGTTTCTTTGTTATCAGATTTAGGTCATGGATTTTAAGGAGAAATACTATATAAGTGATGTTAAGTTTTCTCATGCATAATATCAGGAGGTGATGATGTTGGTTTATCCTGTTGTTATTGATGTAATTGATCACTTGGTTAAGTCATGTCCATCAGGCTTCTCCATTGTAATGGTACTTTTTTGCCCTTTGTAATTTCTAAGTAATTTTTCAGAAGATACTTTGAAAATATATTCATATTCTGTTGTGTAACAAACTTTTACCCAATGGTTTTAGCAATCTCTGATGATTCTTCCTGAGCCAATTGTTACTATGGTAGTTGCAAAGTAACTTTTAAACTGAATAAATGAATCTTAAAAAATAGACTGTTTTAGTTGGTTAACTATTTGAGCAATATATTTTTGAGAGAAATCTTTTCTATTGCAAAACTATTAAAGTTATTCCCAGAAACAATCAGTATTCTATGCCATCCCTATCTAATTCCATTTCATTTAATGGCTTTATTTCTTGCCTCCATGAAGAGCCCCATGTGTTCAAATGCAAAATCTCTTCAGCAGCTTAAGATATAAACATCTTAATGAAATAGCACATATCATGTAGATATTAAAACTCTAATACATAGACACTTAACTCTTCATTGATATAACACAGACATGCACAGCTGTAAAATGTTTACAACCGTTTATAAATGTTTATCATTTTGACTTTCCCACTAGAGTTTCATAAACAGCTCTAGTGCTTTATTTACAATTAGCTAAAAATACTAATTTTTTATGACTAATTGCATGAATAATAATAATAATTGGGACATAATGGAAAATGAAAATGTAGACATAATATCTATATTTAGGTTTTATACAATAAAACCTTTACTTAAAGATTTTGTTTTTCCAATAACTTTATTAACCCAAGTGTTTCAAAATTGGAAGTGTAATATTTTATTGCAATGATGATGGTGATGATCATGTTGATGATCCATTAATTTATTTTGGATCATTTTTCACACCTTCAGACTCTCAAGCTCTTTACCCTCATACAGTTGTTAATTCACTAGGGCAATCTATTCTTTAAGATTCAGGCATTTTTTTTTTACCCTTGGGTAAAAGTTTATTGAAGGATAGGATATCTACAGTCTTAAAGTATCTTTCCTTTAGTTACTTATACACCTCTGGGAGGAGGCACTAGTGGGAAGTTATGTAGAAACTGAGGAACAGAGAAATCTAATTATAGCACATCTATTTCCTGGAAAAACACTGGACCAATTCCCTGGTGCATGTTTGTAATATAGTGGTCAATATAGTAGTTGGCTCAAATCAGTGCTAAGCCCTCTAGACTCATCACATAAAACCTGAAAGGTGAAACAGCTTGCTCAAGTCTGCAGAGCAGATAGCCAAGCTCAAATCAGAATCAAGGCCTATGGGCTTGCTTTAAAGTCAAGACTTCTCCCAGTATTTTCTGTTGGTGTAAATAGTAAAGTAAATAAAATAAATATGGTTATCTCAAATTTTTGAATCCCTCTTAAGGAGTAAGTTGAGCATGAACAGTTGAGACGTGTTTTTAGGGAGTTGGGGTGGTTGCACTTAACACTTTCTGGAAAGAGAAACGCAGCTGTTGGGTGTCTGCTATTCCTGGGTGTTGTGATGATCACTTCCACACAATATTCTATTTAAAGAACCCAAGACTAGGAAGTGATTTAGACATGCTAGAGATTCTTGCTTAAACTCTTTGGTTTGTTTAAGAATGTGCTTTAACTATTCACAATGGTAAAGACATGGAAGAATTCTTTTGAACTTTTACATATTGGGGCTCCAAGAAGGTTTATTTTGTTTAACAAACACCTAAAGAGTGCTTTCTGTGTGCCAGGAATGGGTAAAGTGTTTTACAATAATGAACTCAATCCTGATAACACTATAAGGTGGGTGCTATTATTGCCCCTATTTTACAAATGGGGAAACCGAGGCAGAGAACAGTGAAGCAATTTGCCTAAGATCCACTATTAAATAGTGGATCAAAGACTCAAGACCAGACAGTCTATCTCCAAGAGTCCTTGCTTTTTAACCACATACATTCTGCTGAAGGCAGCTGTGAGATTGGCTAGCCAAGAATATAAAGATGAGGTATTCCCTGTTCCACTTGGAACCTCTCATTCAATGGGATTATTATGTTCTTATTTTTAAACAAATGGACTTTCTTAGAGTAAAAAAAACAGAAATGGAATTGAGAGTAGACAATTTCCATGGACCCCTTTGGAAATGGATCTAAGCTTTGGGGAGGGAGGTCTGATGTTCTGCTTTTTTTTTTTTTGAGAGTGTATGAGGTATTTTCAGACTAGGCTTATTTGACCAGGCAGATGTGCTCCTGAGATACTTGAATATTTTAGCATACCACAGCTGTTTATCAGGTCATTCCACTCTTGAATAAATATACAAACAAAATCATTCAGAAATGTTTATGACCCACCAAATGAATGCAGTGTGTGAAATGGAAGTTCTATGCCATGTCCTGTATGCTTTCTTCTTTTATAGCCACATCTGGACAACTTTAAATAGTGAAGTCTGAGGTGTACACTCTGAGTGTTTACAAAATTCTTCCCGAGTTGGGTCAGCAAGACCATTTTCCTTGCATAATTGAAACAATGTGGGAACATTTCCCTCTTTATTTTGATAAAGCCTATGTTGATGTGGGGAAAGACATCCTTATGCTTTAAAAAAAAATCAACTTCATGAGGTATAATTTATAGTCAATGTGTTGGACACATTTTAAGTGCATGAAGGCACATTTTTTAATTACAAGGTTTCTTCTTTTCTCTAGGTCCACATCTAGAATGGAGACTTGGAAGATATTTTGGGGGATCATCCTCCTTGAAGCTGGTTTTGGATTCATCAAGTCACAGAGGATTGGTAATACCTGGGTTTCTTTAAGCTGAAAACCATCTAGTGGTAGTGACCATCTTAAAAGGAAATATTACAGAAGCTTCATAATAAGAGGGAATCGATTCATTGAAGGAGAGTTTAGTCAGAATCTGGAAGCTTATAGTGAATGGTAGGCACTTGTTTTTTCAGTACTTAACCCCAAATGACAAAAAAAATAGATATAACCTTCCTTCCTTCCTTCCTTCCTTCCTTCCTTCCTTCCTTCCTTCCTTCTTTTTTGAGACGGTCTCCCTCTGTTGCCCAGGCTGGAGTGTAGTGGCGTCATCTCGGCTCACTGCAACCTCCCTGCCTCGGGCTCCCGTGATTCTCCTGCCTCAGCCTGCCGAGTGCCTGGGATTGCAGGCACGCGCCGCCACGCCTGGCTGGTTTTTGTATTTTTGGTGGAGATGGGGTTTCGCCATGTTGGCCAGGCTGGTCTCTAACTCCTGACCTCGAGTGATCTGCCCACCTCTGCCTCCCGAAGTGCTGGGTTTACAGACGGAGTCTCGCTCACTCAATGCTCGATGTTGCCCAGGCTGGAATGCAGTGGCGTGATCTTGGCTAGCTACAACCTCCACCTCCCAACCGCCTGCCTTGGCCTCCCAAAGTGCTAAGATTACAGCCTCTGCCCGGCCGCCACTCAGTCTAGGAAGTGAGGAGCGTCTCTGCCTGGCCGCTCATCGTCTGGGATGTGAGGAGCGCCTCTGCCCGGCCGCCCCTTCTGGAAAGTGGGGAGTGCCTCTGCCCGGCCGCCCCTTCTGGAAAGTGGGGAGTGTCTCTGCCCGGCCGCCCTGTCTGGGAAGTGAGGAGCGTCTCTGCCCGGCCGCCACCCCGTCTAGGAAGTGAGGAGCGCCTCTGCCGGGCCGCCACCCCGTCTAGGAAGTGAGGAGCGCCTCTGCCCGGCTGCCACCCCGTCTGTGATTTGAGGAGCGTCTCTGCCCGGCCGCCACCCCGTCTGTGATGTGAGGAGCGTCTCTGCCTGGCCGCCCCGTCTAGGAAGTGAGGAGCACCTCTGCCCGGCCGCCCCATCTGGGAAGTGAGGAGTGTCTCTGCCTGGCCGCCCCGTCTAGGAAGTAAGGAGCGCCTCTGCCTGGCCGCTGTGCAACCTTCCAAGTGTGAAGTGACAGCCTTTCTGCAGGTGTACCCAACAGCTCCGAAGAGACAGCCACCATCGAGAACCGGCCATGATGACGATGGCGGTTTTGTCAAAAAGAAAAGGGGGAAATGTGGGGAAAAGAAAGAGAGATCACATTGTTACTGTGTCTGTGTAGAAAGAAGTAGACATAGGAGACTCCATTTTGTTCTGTACTAAGAAAAATTCTTCTGCCTTGGGATGCTGTTAATCTATAACCTTACCCCCAACCCCGTGCTCTCTGAAACATGTGCTGTGTCAACTCAGGGTTAAATGGATTAAGGGCTGTGCAAGATGTGCTTTGTTAAACAGATGCTTGAAGGCAGCATGCTCGTTAAGAGTCATCACCACTCCCTAATCTCAAGTACCCAGGGACACAGACACTGCGGAAGGGGCAGGGACCTCTGCCTAGGAAAGCCAGAGACCTCTGTTCACCTGTTTATCTGCTGACCTTCTCTCCACTATTATCCTATGACCCTGCCACATCCCCCTCTCCGAGAAACACCCAAGAATGATCAATAAATACTAAGGAAAAAAAAAAAAGCAAAAAGTCAGACAGAAAAAAAAAATAGATATTAAAAAGTTCCATACTCTGAAATGTATTACCAGGTTCTCAAATGCTTTTGTAAACAGGAGTCTGTTCTGCATTCTGCCTTTTCTCTTTGGCAGAGCTGTTCCGAGGAGTAATTATCATCACAAGATGGATAGCTTCACTGAGTGCTAGTGACACATCTGCAATTTTTTGCAGTTATTTTAATAGATTGTTGGGACTTTCCGAGATGAAAGTCTCATCAGAAGAAGATTATTTGAGTAGCCTGAAGTGCCAGTGAGACAATATTGAGGTTTAAATATTCAAATATAATTACACAGGCTGTTATTTGTTGGGGGAAAAAAACCATGAAGCTCTCTCAGTTTTCCTTTTGGCTCTGGCTCCCTTCACTTGTGAACAGAAGCTGTGACAGTCTTTTCATGTTTCAAACACCTTCTAAAACATTCAAAGAACTAGTGGAGGGGTTAAGAAAGTGACAGTCTATGAAAATGTAATACATCTCTCAAGTTGTTTGTGATAGAACTGAAACTTACTTGCCTCGAAAATATTCTACAGCTGTGTGGTTTCCTCTGATTTGAAAGATCAGGGGAACACGTCGTGGTTTGCATTTGATCACCCCTGAAAGAGATGTTAAGGGGACAAGCCAGTCAGCCATCCCTGGAACAGTCATTGAATTCTCTCCTCCCAGTAAGACTGCACTTTGGAGGGTTGAAGGGAAATAAAGCTTAAAGGACCTGAAGTTCATTTATCGTCTGCCTTTTCCGTGATCTAAATAGATTCCACTTGGCTTTATGACCAACGTTATGCAAACTTCTGAGAGGTTGGACCCAGGACTTCAGAAGTGACAAGTGGATTAAGTGTCCCTGGATTATACCAACCTCCCCAAGCCCTCTCTGTCTAGACTCTCACTTGGCCTTTGCCTTTCTGTAATATGGATTTCTAATTTAATCTTCATGGCAGTTCAGGGTGTGGACTAGATATCAGGAGACCTGGGTCCTAATTCTGGCTCTTTGAATGGATTTACATGAGTTAGTTTGCCTTTCTAGGCCTTATTTTCATTCTCTTTGAGATAGCTGAATTGGACTCCTTATTTTATACTTGTGCTGTCCAATACAGTGGCCACTAGCTGCATGTGACTCTCTGAATTAAAATAAATCAAAATTCAGTAAAACATGAAGTTCAGTTTCTGTTATACTAGCTATATTTCACATGCTCAGTTGCCACATGTCTAGCAGCTACAGTCTCATATAATTATTTCTAGCACTAAAATTTTAATTCCATTATTTGTTTTCATTAATGTTCAAGATTTCCATCCTTATAAGTGCTGTCTCTTTCCTTTCTCTCTTTTCCTCTATTCTTTCCTTCCTCAATATTTTTGGGTATCTGCTTTATGCTAGATGCTCATGTGGTGAACAAACAAACAAAATACATGGTTATTTGTTCTCATGGAGCTCACAGTCTAGTTGGGGAAATTGCCATTAATTAAATAAGCACAATCATGAATGTTACATTACAAAGATAAAAGAACATGATCCTATGAGAATTTACCAAAATTTGCTCCAGTCCTGCAGCCACTTGGTGTCTGATCTCTCCCATGCTGGAGGCCAGGATGGGCCGAGGTGGGGTACAAATGGGCCTGGCCACTGTTGAGATGGTGGTTTCCAGGCTTGTAGCTGGGGTTGGGGAGAAGTAGCTGCATAGTGCAGCTTGAGTTCAGGGAGCCAAAAGACACATGTGAACCACACATCTAGGAATGCCAACGATCATACTAAAAGGGGCTGGTGGTGGCCAGGGAGTACAGAAGTCAAAGCTGGAAAGCTGATGTCTTAGGTCGGGTTCCCTGGAAGCAGAGTTTGGGACAGGGATTTGAGCACATTATTTTGAGAAAGTACTCTTTAGGAAAAAAAATCTGTAAGGAAGTAAGAGAAGTGGGTTAGAGTAAGGGATGAAGACTATAGGTAAAGTCAAGCCTTGGCCTGAGTCATGAGAGGTGGTGATGGAGTCTAAATAACACTGCAGGGTTGTTTCACTGAAGGCAAGTGGGCCAGGCATTGGTATCTCCATGTCGATTAGACATTGGCCACCCAGGGTGGTGGTAGTGGTGTAACTTCCCAGGTGTCTCCAATTGAGGCCACTCCCTTCAGCCAAGGTTAGGACTCTGGAGAAAGTCACAGGTAGCACTTGAAGCAGCTGGAGGATAGGTGTGCCAACCAGTAAAGGCAATCTAGGTGGGTGCCAACAGCATCCACTACTGGTAGAAAACTGGGTTCTTTTATTTAGGTCAAGGGATGAATGGAAAGCTGGGTGGGTGATCTAACTGAAGGGCCAAATGTCTATTAGAATGGAACAGAGAGTGGCAGGTGAGCAGGGGAAGATGGTAGCCATGGGAAGACAAGGAAGATGATGGTGTGTCTAGGCTGCATGCTGTGCAGGCAGATCTGTGAGGAGTAAAGGCACTGAGTCTGGAGAGATGAGATTCCAGCCAGTAGCTGTCATTTGTTATGTTTTATCTGAAAGTGACTCTCTTTCCCAGTCTGCAGGGAGGCCTCTCTGGGAGATGTTGTGTTTCTGGTGGACACAAACATCAACCCCCAACATGCACGCAGTGTGCGGAACTTCTTGTACATTCTGGTAAACAGCTTCAATATCAGCAGTGAGACCATCCGTGTGGGTCTGGCCCAGTATAGCGATGTGCCCCATTCAGAGTTCTTGCTTTCCTCCTACCACCGCAAAGGTGATGTGTTGAGACACATTCGGCAGTTTCAATTTAAGCCTGGGGGCAAGAAGATGGGCCTGGCCCTGAAGTTCATTCTAGACCACCACTTCCAGGAAGTATCAGGGAGCCGGGCAAGCCAAGGGGTACCTCAGATCGCCGTGGTGATTAGCAGTGGGCCAGCTGAGGACCATGTCCATGGACCTGCGGAGGCATTGAGGCGGGCAGGCATCCTGCTTTATGTTGTTGGCGTCAGAGATGCAGTTTGGGCAGAGCTCAGGGAAATTGCCAGTAGTCCTCAGGAGAATTTTACCTCCTTTCTTCCTAACTTCTCTGGTCTGAGCAATCTCGCCCAGAAGCTGCGGCAGGAGCTCTGTGATACGTTGGCAAAGGCAGCTCCACATGTTGACCACGTCTCTCCAGGTAAAAAGGCTTTTTCTTTTTAATTTCTGATCTGGAAGTCATGAAACTCAAAGCTTGATCTCTTATTCATCCCTCTGCCCATCCTTCTTATTTTTCATATGTGTGCATGTTTTAATTTTAAAATTAAAATTTCATGAAGCCAACCCTATGCTCCTCTTCAATCACTGACCAAAGCCTCATCAGCTCTTTTTATAAATCCTGTGGGCCTTGTGCTGGTTCTATATACTGATATAGTATAAGTCCATTTTTGAATGAAGATTTCTTTGTTTCTAGAATGACATTATTATTCCTAGGTTAACTTACCCATGTTGCCTGGAGGAAGGACAGGAAGGGAGAGGGGCAGTAGTTCCCCTAGGATGTTTGCTACTTTAACTGCAAGCCTGTTGGTTTAATATACTGGTTAAGATTGTTAATTTAGGGAAAATAAAGATCTGTGTTCAAATCTTACAAAGTAGAGAAAGGGTAATCTTAGACAAGTCACTTTACCTCTCTGAATCTAAATTTTCTTCCTAGGATGATAGTACCTGCCTCAGAGAGTTGTTAAAAACATTAAACAAAATTGTGCAAGTAAAGTGCTTGGCACTATACCTGGCCAACCAGAGGTACTCACAAGCATTACCTGTTATTACTTGTCATAACCTGTGATGATGATATGCCTGTCATCAACTTTGTGCTTCTATTGGTGATAGGGCATAAAATGGTGGAAATTCTTTATAAATTAATTACTAAACTCCATAATAAAGCACACAACTTTGAGTAGAGAAGGAGAAGAATGCTTGTGGGCTCCATCAAAACCCACAAGAGGACAGACTCTTCCTGATTTATTCATTATTATGGTATTTCTGTATAGGGTATGTTAATTGGAAGAACTGCTAAAACTTTTGACCCATTGATGCAGCAGGTGTGTGGTGGTAGTATTGCATTTGTATGGGCAAATAAATATTATGTATCTTCCTTTTGTACAGTACTTCGAGGCTTACCAAGAGGTTTTATATGCATAGTAATAATAGCTACTATTTGCCTGGCGTTGTATAGTTTTCAAAGCTTATTTACATTGCTCATCTGACCGATCACCTCAACTTTGTTAGATACATAGGGTAATTAGTATTATTGTTTGCATTTTTCAGATAAGAAAACTGAAGCCAAAGTTACCACAAGTGGATTGCAGAACTAGGGACTGGATCCCAGATCTTTTAGAGCAGACCCATTCCACTAGAGCAGGGCTGTTAGGTTGTATTCCTGGGGAGCAGAGCCTGAAACAAGAATTTGGATACACATGATTTGCTAAGGAAGCGCTCCCGGGGCAATGGTCAGTAAGGATGTGGGGTATTCAGGACAGAGAAGGAGAGAAAAGTAAGGAAGGGTGTGATTTCAGGCAAAAATTCTGTGAAGGGTTTTAGCCTGATCCTGCAGGGGAACTTGGTGTACATTATGCCTCAAAGTTGTCTTGACCCTGAATCTGGGTCAAGCAAGGATCTGGGCTTTTAAATATTGTGAGAAAAGTAGCTTCACTAGCTGGAGGGTAGTTTTCCAAAGAGCAGTGCATAGAATGGTAAAAAAGAAATCCAAAAGGACGGAGCAGAGCATGGCATTGTCTGCTACAGCAGATTATCTTATTTTATCCTCAAAACAACCTTGCGAGAGTATAAGGGTTGGTGTAAAGATTTCAGTGCTGCAGAGAGGAAAATTAAGTCTCAAAGAGATGAGTGATAAATAGGTCACAGAGCTATTAAATGATAGAGCTGCAATAAGATGTGTCAAGGAACATGGGATATATTCCGGCTTTCTGACCAGCTGGTGCCAGCACACTCCTAGATATGAAGTTTCTTTGTCAAAAGATAGGAGGCTGATGGCTTTTTCTGACTGGAAAGAATACATTCCCTTTCTTAGCATGTTGCTTAATTTACAGAGTACTTTTCTTCTTAATAAAATTTAAGGGATTATCTAAGTGGATTTCAAGGTTGGAAGTATCAGTAGAGCAGGTCTGAAATCTCAGAAGGTGATGGAGCAGAGAGAAGGAAAGGTACGGGGGGATGTTAATGTTATTGCTCTGAGCACACTGTCATTTGGGGTGAGGGTAGTGTCTGAGGACCACTAAGTATAGGCTGCCTGCCATTATTCTTCTTTTCTGCATTGGTTCCAAGCAGCTTGAACCATTGGTTCAAAGGTTCAAAGCATTTTTAGTGAGGATCTAGTAATCCAATCCCTTTTGCCGTCTCTCTTATAGCTTGCAGAGAAGCAGCCCTGGCAGACATTGTGTTTCTAGTAGACAGTTCAACTAGCATCGGACCGCAAAACTTCCAGAAAGTCAAGAACTTCCTTTACTCCGTCGTCTTGGGGCTTGACATCAGCAGTGACCGTGTCCGAGTGGGACTTGCCCAGTATAATGACAACATCTACCCAGCCTTCCAGTTGAACCAGCACCCTCTGAAGAGCACGGTCTTGGAGCAGATCCAGAATCTGCCATACCGCACAGGAGGCACAAACACAGGGAGCGCCCTGGAGTTTATCAGGACCAACTATTTGACTGAGGAGTCTGGCAGTCGGGCCAAGGACAGAGTTCCTCAGATAGTTATCCTGGTGACTGACGGGGAGTCAAATGATGAGGTCCAGGAGGTGGCTGACCGGTTGAAAGAAGATGGAGTTGTTGTGTATGTGGTAGGGGTCAATGTCCAGGATGTCCAAGAATTGCAAAAAATAGCCAGTGAGCCATTTGAGAAGTTTCTCTTCAACACCGAAAACTTCAATATCCTGCAGGAGTTTTCAGGAAGTATTCTTCAGACTCTGTGCTCAGCAGTGGAGGGTAAGATAAAAGGTAAGAAGCTGTGTTAGAACCCAAGATTCCAACCATGCCAGCTCACTACAATATAACCCAGAATACCCTGGGTTTATGGGAGGGCAAGGAGTACTGGCATCACTGGAGAACCTGGGGAGACTTCCTAGGGGAAGGGATTGAAGGCTGCATGGAGTTCTTGTGGGTAGAAAGGAACATCTTGCCATGTTGTTCAAAGGAAATAGCATGGGTTTTGAAAGCCAGAAGACCTGTTTTTTAATCTTATCTTTGCCACTTTCTAGTTATGTGAGCAAGGACAAGTGGCTTCACTTTTTCACTTCCATTTTCTCATCTGCACAAAGAAAATAATACTTGTCTAGAAGAAAGGTTTATGAGGATTAAATCAGATAAAGTGTATAAAAAGCTCTAGCATAAAATGTGTCCTCAGTTAACTTCCCTTGCCTCCACTATTGTTTGAACAAGAGTAATTGAAAGGTAGGTTAGTATAATAAAACAGACAACAAGGCAGCAGGCGATAAGAGAGGAAAAGCCTTGTGATAGAGTCCCACATACAGGAAGGGAAGTACAATATACAGAGAGTTGTATAAAGATAGTACTTCTCACATTGGGCACACAAAACCATCCTTATATTCAATTTTCATGAGAGTTTGATTTGATTTACTTTCTCCTTTTGTCTTTTTCTGGCCCCCTGGTCTCCCTTTCCCTTTACTTCCAGAATTCATCAAAGCCTATGCAGACGTGGTCTTTCTGGCTGACACATCACAGGACACATCACGGGCCAGTTTCCAGAGGATGCAGAATTTCCTCTCCAGAGTGGTTGGCATGCTGGAGGTTGGCAGGGACAAGTACCAAATTGGGCTGGCTCAGTATGGTGATGAAGGTCACACTGAGTTTTTGCTCAATACCTACAAGACCCAGAATGAGATGATAGCTCACATTCATGAGCGTTTTGTGCCCCTGGGTCGCTCCAGGAGGACAGGCAAGGCACTGCGATACCTTCTTCAGACATTCTTCCAGGAGGAAGCAGGAAGCCGATTTCTCCAGGGCATTCCCCAGTATGCAGTGGTCATTAATTCAGGCAAATCAGAGGATGAAGTCCAGGATGCTGCACAGAGACTAAGAGAGAAAGGTGTGAAAGTTATGTCTGTGGGTGTGCAGGACTTTGACAGGAAAGAACTGGAAGGGATGGGATCCCCAGACCTTGTCTATGATATGCAGAGAGAAGATGAAGTCAGACACATAGTAGAAGATATGAATGTGGTGATCCAAGGGACTGGACAGCAGGAACACAGGATTACAGCCAACAAGGAGGCTGTAGGAGGTAAAGTTTGGTCCTAGGGTATGTGAGCCACTGGGAGATCTCAGTGTAAGAGGAAAGTCTGGGGAAAGAGCAGAGAAGGTGGGTATTCTGGATTCCTCAGTACTGGGGCACTAGCACTAGCAGACAGGAAAGAGTAGGAAGCATGGGATGCCTCAGGCACAACCTTGTTTTAATTAACTATAGTCACAATGATGCTGCATAACAAACTGGGTGAAAAGTCAGTGGCTGAAAAGAATCACTTATTCTCACAGATCGGTTGAGGAACAGCTGATCTTGGCTGGGCCCAAACAAATGGCCTTGATGATATTGTCTGGGCCTCTTCACAGATTTGGGATTTGTCTGGGTGTTGGTTGATCTAGGTTTGGCTCTGCTCCACATATCTCTCTTCTTATTCCTGGGATCATCAGACTAGTCTGGGCACATTCTTCTCCTGGTAATTGCAGAGGTACCAGGGAGAAAACCAATTGCATAAGCATTTCTCAAACCTCTGCTGCATCATCTGCTAACATTTCATTGGCTCGAGCAAGTCATATGGCTATGTTGAGATCAGTAGAGTAGAAAAGTATATCTTACCATGGAAATAAGGAGTAAGGAGATAATATTTCTGAGTAAGAATCTAAATTACCATATACCTTTTCCAGGAGAAGGAGCACTCAGGCTTCTCCCCACAGATTAGATAAAGTACTTCCTTATGTTGGTATCCAAGACACTCAAGGGAGATACTAGTGGCATTTTGGTTAGGACAATTCATAGTGTAGAATTGTCCTGTGCATTGTCAGAGGTTTAATATCCCTAGTTTCTGCCAGTATCATCCCTGAATCATTATGGTAATCCAAAACATCCCCATACGTTTCCAAAATGTCCCTTGTAGATATGTACCATTCTTGGCTGAGAACCACTGAGCCTTATCTCCTGATAAGTCTTTGTACACATTCTATTCACCGACCAAGCTGAACTACTCACAATTAGCTGTATGTATATCATGCATTCCAACCTCTGTCTCTGCTCGTGAATGCACTATAATATCAGCTTGTGATGCCCACAGTCAAAATTTACCCTTCAGTTCTTAAGTTACCCTCTTGATGAAGCATCCTTTGAGCCCCACAGCTAGAAGTGGCCAATTTTTCCTTTCTTGGAATTGTCACACCTCTGCCCAGACCTATCAACAATTAGAGCTTGGGGTCCTTGGAAATTTATGGGCAGAAAAAAACAAACACATATGTGACAAGAAGAGGAAAATCCAAACAGAGGTAATAAGGAACTAAGAAGCACCTTATGGAGATACTATATTAAGCAGAGATAGATAGTACAAAAGGAGGGCATACTAGAGGATGTGGGCTGGAAGGAATTGTGCTGGTCCCTCTATAACAGGTATTATTTTAATATATAGGAGAAGGGAGGAGGGTACCCTGGGCAAGGGGAAGAAGCATGTAAGGGGTCTACGCTCCTGGTAAGGGTGTGGAAATGGGAATGGTCTGGATGAATGTGGAAGAAAGTTTAAAATGGAGCCAATTTGGATCAGTGGAAGAGTATAGAAGTAGTGAGAGATGAGATTGGATTAGGTATGATAGACCCTGACTACAGGATCCCAAAGACACTAGAAGTAATTGGTGGGCAACTTTTAAGCAAGAAGTATGACATGACCAAAGCAGTCTTTCAGGAAACCTTCAGCAGGCAGGTTGGGTTCCAAATGGCGCCTCAGACTCAGAAAGACTTTAAGGCTGAGCTGTCATCTGGCCACATGGAGAGGATGTCTGGGCCCAGCCCAAGGGTGGCTCTGATAATGAGGAAACGGAAGGAATCCTGAAGACAATTTGAAAGGAGGATAACAGCACTTGGTACAAAAAGGCGAAGGAAGGGAGATGTCAAAGATGTCTGGAGTTTCTAGCGTCGGTGTTTTAGACTTGCTAAAATTGTGGACAACACCCTCTTTTAAAATCTAGGATTGAATTTTGATTCTTTATGAAAAAGGACCACAGGGGAAATTTCAGGACACCAAGAGACAAAAGAGAAAGTTAAAAGGTTATTCTATTGCCCCTAAACCTTGTTTCACAATATTCAGTTGTTTACACAGTGGTTTCAAGCTTCCGCATGTATGGTTTTGGTTCTCTGCTAGGGAGATTTCCTATTTCACAGATCAAAGCAGATATGGACCTTGACACTATGTGGACACAGTGGGTTTCCCTGCAATAGCCACTGTCTCAAATAGAGAGAGTGGTGTTTGCATTCTTCTTGGCAGCGAGTTTATGTTTTATTCCTTCATCTGAGGTAAGTGGAAGGGAAAGTTCTTCTGTAGCAAAATAAAACAGCCAGCTAGCCTCATATTTGGATAAAGATTTTTCATAGAAACTTGCAACATTTCAGGCTGCCTCTGTTAAAATGACATGACATTGATCAAAGAAAGGTTTAGAAATTAACAGCCACAGTTAATTTTCATCTTTTGGAGGTTTCAGGCCTATAAATGAGAATTTGACCCAGGGTCTCTTGAAACTAGAAAAATGAAGAAAAATTAGTCAGGACTCAGATTCTTCTGATGGACTTAGATAAATTGAAAAGCAATCTTGAAGCACTTTACTGTCTATATTCATATATTTAAATAGATTGCAAGTGATGTGAATACTCTTCCACAAGAGAATTTCTGAAATAGGTATGAACCCTGTGATGTTCTTTGGCCATCATGCCAAATAAAGGCTTCTTTTAAATTGCAAGATGTAGAAATATAAGTTCATATGATATATATTATTATAATTGTAATAAGAAATATATTATGTAACATATAAAGTACATCATAATGCAGCTTTTATATATTAATGTTGTCTTTATGTTATATTAATGCTCTTACGCTAAAGCCGTTCTTTCTGGTTTTGTCTGTTTGCAGCATGCGCAACTGCTATCCCGGCTGACTTAGTATTCCTCATTGAGGAATTTAGCAGGATTAGGCAACCCAATTTCCAACAAGTTGTCAATTTCCTAAAGACCATTGTCAGTTCTCTAAGCATTCATCCTGATACTGTGAGATTTGGCTTGGTCTTCTACAGTGAGGAACCACGACTTGAATTTTCACTGGATGCATTTCAGAATCCAGCCAAAATCTTGGAGCATTTGGACAAATTAACCTACCGGGAAAGAAAAGGAAGGACGAAGACTGGTGCTGCGTTAGATTTCCTGAGGAACGAGGTTTTCATTCAGGAGAAGGGTAGCCGGTCCAACCACGGCGTGCAGCAGATAGCTGTAGTCATCACGGAAGGCTTCTCCCAAGACAGTGTATCTAGACCCGCTTCTCGCCTCCGAAGGGCAGGCGTCACCATCTATGCAGTGGGCACCCACAATGTCTCAGAGAGTAAGGACCTGGAGAAGATAGCATCATATCCTCCTTGGAAGTATTCAGTCCCCCTGGAATCCTTTTTGCAGCTCTCCATATTAGGAAGCAAGCTTACAAACCAGCTCTGCTCTGAGACGGTGGACAGTAAAGTTTCCATTAGTGGAACGAGCTATCCTCTACAAGAAGGTAGGAGGGTTTTTCCAACTTTGAAGTTTTTAAACAAAAAACTTTTCTTAAGTTTTTTTTAGTTGCTCCATGTACCCATCTCCTCTATCCTCCAACAAAGAAAAGATTTTGAAGTCCATTCATTAAAAAACCAGAAACTGAAACTTTGTTTATCTTGATGCCAAACAATGCAGGAGAATATGAAGTAAAAAGGCAACATTTCTAGCACCTCCTATCTTATCCTTCATCCCTTTTAAAAATTATGTAAATTTTGATCTCACACTATCACTCAGACTGGAGTGCAGTGGCACAATCATAGCTCACTGTAACCTTGAACTCCTGGGGTTAAGTGATCCTCCAGCCTCACCCTCCTAAGTAGCTGAGACTACAGGCATGCACTCCCACGCCCAGCTAATTTTATAATTGTTTTTTGCAGAGACAGGGTCTCATTATGTTGCCCAGGCAGGTCTCGAATTTCTGGCCTCAAGTGACTTCGTCTTGGCCTCCCAAAGCTCTGGGATTACAGGTGTGAGCCACCATGCCTGGCCCCCTTCTGTTTTAACAGTTTGTTGAAGAGTTGTGTATATTTACAGTAGAAGCCCTAAGGAACCGAGTGTGGACTGATCAAATCTTAAGTCACCGAAGCAGGCAACTACTTTAAAAGGTTACAAACACACTTGAATTTTTAAAATGTTATTTTCTTTTTTATTTATTTTCTTCTCAGAAACTATTGTTTCTCACATACTTGAAATTTAAAAAATTAACTTAATACATATAAATGAATGTTAATTTGCCAATCTTTTGGTATAGGGCCAAGGCTTCTTTGAGTATGAGCCCTGCTGATTGGATTTCATGTATTTTCTTTATAAACCATCCAATATTATGTTATCAATAATTTCCAGTTTCAGTTTCTTTAAAGGAGAAAGTCTTTTGAAACAATTCAAAACAGAAACAGAAAGAGCTATTGATTTTTATAATCTTAAAAATGCAATCTTTTGTAATGTTATCTAGTACACTGGCAATTTTTTAAAAAATAACTTTCTTTTACTGAGTCTTTTTAAAGCAGTTAAGCTGGTTTTCATAGATGCGATAAACCTCTTTTACTCACACTCAAATCCTGCTGATTTGCACAATATTTGATTAATTATGTAATTATAACAACTGCCATAAACAGGCTGGGGACAAACCCGCCTTCATCTTGGTAAGCTTGTTCTTTCACTGGGTGAAGCGGAACTTCAGGCACTCAGTGTTTTATGGGAGCATCACTCATGCTTTACAGAGGAAAGGGAGAACATTGATTTATCAGGTGAGTCACTAAAGTGGAGGTTGGTCAGGAGAGTTCCTACTACATACGCAGTTAAACAAAAAAACACACACACCAGAAAAAACAGAGTGGTTAAGCGTATGCACTTTGGCATACGAATGCCCAAATTTTAAATCCTAGATCTGGCACTTACTGGCTGTTATGAAAATCTTTGTGTCTGTCTGTCTTCTTATCTATTTTTGTCTACCCATGCTAGTATTTCTTAGATTCAAATTAGAATCATAGATTTAAATTAGAATCGTTGAAATGTACATAATTGAGGTAAAAATTCAAGGCTGTAATTATGTTTTCAAGGGAAAATCACTGAGCTTTTTTTCTTGTTAAACACTGAGTGATCTGGTAATTTCTTGATTACTTGTGCTGAGGTCTAGAAATCTGAAATATCTAAATAAATTTCTATCTTTCTCTTTGACCTATATTTTTAGTTCCTTTCTCTGTTCTAGGAATGAGAAACAAAATTGTTATGATGTGAATTTCATTTCCGTGTGCCTATCTGCCTATATTCTGTAGATGAGAAGGACAGAAGATGAGCACTACTAGTTCACAGCATGAAGAGCTGAGAGTTGTTGTTGTTGTTGTTTTTTGATACTGCAGAGAAGCTAAAAAGAAACTTGCAATCAGAAAAAGTAGCCCAAAGTCTAGATGGGTTGGGGAAGGGGGTAGCCTAGAGGTAAATAGAAGCTATGATGATTTTACCAGAATTTTGTCTTGGATGATCACAATGATCATAATATCTACCATTTACTGGCCATTTGCCATGTGTCAGATACTCTGCTAAGCACTTTATATGTATGATTGATGTGAATGCTCGGCAACCTCCAGACTGTAAGAAATATTCTCTTTCTCTTTTCCCCCAATCTGCTAAGACTGACGAGAATGTACAGTGCAGGCAATATTTAGGGTCCTCAGCTCCTCTTGACAATCCAAGGGCCCTGGACTATAGTGAAGCCTCCTTGAGCTGCTCCTATAGGGGCTAGCTGCAGAGATGCCCTTTCCTGCACAGTGGTCCTTTTCTCTGACGCTGGGCAGCCGTCTATGTGTCACCAGTGAATGCTGGACTCCAGCAAAATTTGGATTTTTGCCTTATGTTTCCATAATTTCCCCCTACTCTCCAGAATTCAGCAAACACTTACCACGGGGTAAATGACTCCTTTCTATACCCGCTTTAAGCTACATTCCTTTCCAATGCATGCCCATTTAGGATAGCATTGCCAGATGAAATATAGGACACCCAATTACATTTGAATTTCATTCATATAAACAACAAGGGTTTTTTAAGTATGCCGCACATATTGCATGGACCTAGGTCCTCCCACATGAAGACCTGAGCAGGGAGCCCAATTCCCACCTTAGACCACTTCCCTTTCAGCCAAGAAATGAAAAGGCTCTTTCTGGGGCCAAGGGAATCCAGAGATTAACAACTCAAGGCTGGGCTGCCCTTATTGAGAGGGAGTGGAGAAATTTTTTTTTTTTAGAGGAATCTGCTAGATGACAAAAATAATAAAACCTCAGCTACTCTTAACTCTACATCTTTAATGCTGAACTCTGCTCTGTTTACATGATATTACTGTCTTCTCACAATAAGCTTATTGAGTAGGTGTCAACATCCTCATTTGATAGATCAGGAAACTGAGATGCAAGGGGGCCAAGCTTGCTAGTAACCAAGGAGACAGGATTAAATTTAGAGCCACTTGCCCTGGAGGCTGGGTTTTAATGCAAGGTGACTGATTTAATTCAGACTCTTTTTTAAAACAATTTCTTCTAAAAAAAAAAAAAAGGGATACATGTGCAGAACGTGCAGGTTTGCTACATAGGTACACGTGTGCCATGGTGATTTGCTTCACCTATTGACCTATCCTCTAAGTTCCCTCCCCTCAACCCCCCACCCCCCAGCAGGCCCTGATGTGTGCTATTTCCCTCTCAGTGTCCATCTATTCTCAATGTTCAACTCCCACTTATGAATGAGAACATGCGGTGTTTGGTTTTCTGCTACTGTGTTAGTTTGCTGAGAATGATGGCTTCTAGCTTCATCTATGTCCCTGCAAAGGACATGAACTCATTCTTTTTTATGGCTGCATAGTATTCCATGGTATATATGTACCACATTTTCTTTATCCAGTCTATCATTGATGGGCATTTGGGTTGGTTCCATGTCATGGTTCTTGTAAATAATACTGCAATGAACAGATATGTGCATGTGTCTTTGTAGTAGAATAATTTATGTTCCTTTGGGTATATACTCAGTAATGGGATTGCTAGGTCAAATAGTATTTCTGGTTCTAGATACTTGAGGAATCGCCATGCCGTCTTCCACAATTACTGAACTTATTTACATTCCCACCAACAGTATAAAAGCGTTCCTATTTCTCCACAGCCTCATCAGACTCATTTAATGGAGAACGTTTTAAATTAACTTGTCAAATTATTAAATTAAATTAAATTTTAGGATGTACACACTTTTGCCTATGTACTTAAAAAGCACAACTTGGATGGGAGGCAGGGATAATGGAATCTGAAACAATTCACAGCTTCAAATGTGCTCTGATTTTACTTTCATTTCCTTGACTTCCCCATTTGAGAAATGTCAAGTTATATTTCCTTCGTGTCTTAAGTGGGGTTGATCAGAAACAGACTCTGAGACAACGATTTGGATGCAAATTATTCATCTGGGTGGTGATCCCAGGGGACGCTGATAGGAGAGTGGAGATTTAAGAACCAAATCAGGATGAGGAGTGACAACTCCTCCCCAGGCAACTGGGGACTCAGGGAAACCCTGCAGGACTTACCTTAGAGTGGTTCTATGCAATGAACAAGGGAGCTGGGGTCTTTATCTACCGACCTCTGCCAGTTGTTGGGTGGTGGCTGCTTCTAGACTCACTCCCAGGCATTCTGGTCTTCCTAGTGTGCCAGCTGATCATGCTCTTGGCCAAAGAGTACCTGTAGGCAGAGTCACAGGTGCTGTCAAGGGAACAAAGAGTACTGAGGGAATATGGATGGAGATTGGGATCAATCGCTCTGGTTCTTCACCATCTCAGACTCTGTTATGATGGATTCTTGCTTCTTTTTATTGCCTAGGTTGTGTGCACATCGAGAAGGCAGATATTTACTTCCTTATTGATGGGTCTGGCAGCATCTATCCAGAAGATTTTCTTGAGATGAAGGTGTTCATGAATGAAGTGATAAAGATGTTCCAGATCGGGCCCAACAGAGTACAGTTTGGAGTCATTCAGTACTCAGACAAAATTAAAAGTAAATTTATCCTCAGCCAGTATCCCAGTGTGGCAGAGCTCAAGGTAGCCATTGAGAACATCCAGCAGGGGGGAGGTGGCACCACAACCGGTGAGGCCTTGAACAACATGACTCAGGTTTTTGCAGACACCGGCCGAATCAATGTTGCTCGATATCTTATAGTCATCACTGATGGTAAATCTTCAGACCCGGTGGCTGAGGCTGCAGAGGGATTGAGGGCAAATGGAGTTAACATTTATGCCATTGGAATAAGAGAAGCTAACATTGATGAGCTTAAGGAAATAGCTAAAGACAAGATATTTTTTGTGTATGAGTTTGATTTACTGAAGGACATCCAAAAAGAAGTGGTACAGGACATCTGCTCCTCAGAGGGTAAGACTTTTTCTTCTTCAATCTCCTTTCCCAGCTCTCCAAGAATATGTACCTGATTTATTTAAGTAAGCTTCATTCTTTTATGCATTTTTTTCCCAAGACTGGATCTTGCTGTGTTGTCCAGGCTGGTCTTGAACTCCCGGGCTCAAGCAATCCTCCTGCCTCAGCCTCCCAAAGTGCTAGGATTACAGGTGTGAGCCACCACACCTAGCCAGCTTCATTCTTTAATCATGGATTCACTGGTTGGCAGCTTAGTATTGGACACTCAAAGTGACCACAACCTAGAATGAAGCAAGATGGTCAAGTTTTACATATTTATCATACAGCTGTATCTTATTTTGAGACTACTCTGTATTGCAGAGCAACTCTGCTGGGTTGCAGAGTATTTGTTTCATTGAATTCCTCTTCCACTCCCTTCTAAAATATTTTCATGTTGTATATATGCATTCCAGACTGTCCCTGGGGACTTGTAATTAATTGGCTTCAGATTCTTTTTTTTTTTTGGTTTCAGATTCCTAATGAATGTTCTGTTCTGTTTCCTTTTTCCCCAGCCTGTAAGAATAGTAAAGCTGACATTATCTTCCTGATAGATGGTTCAGAATCTATCTCCCCAAAAGACTTTGAAAAGATGAAAAGATTTGTGGAGAGCATGGTGAACCAATCTAATATTGGTACTGATGGAATTCAAATTGGCCTTTTGCAGTTCAGCTCAACCCCCCAGGAAGAATTCAGGCTCAACCGATACTCCTCAAAGGTGGACATTTACAGTGCCATCTTTGATGTTCAGCAGATGAGGGATGGCACCCGCACTGGGAAAGCTCTGAATTTCACTCTGCCTTTTTTTGACAGTTCAAAAGGAGGGAGACCCAGTGTTCAACAATATTTGATTGTGATCACCGATGGGGTCGCCCAAGATAATGTAATCATACCAGCCAAAGCCCTCAGGGACAAAAACATAATTATTTTTGCCATTGGGGTGGGAGAAGCCAAAAAATCGCAGCTTTTGGAGATCACTCATAATGAGGACAAAGTGTACCATGATGTAAATTTTGAGGCCCTGCAGAACCTGGAGAAGGAAATTCTTTCTAAGGTCTGTGATCCACAAGGTGAGTGACAGAGAATTGTTATCTGATCCACAAGCTCATCGTAGGTGTTAGACATCCTACTGGTTCTTTTAATAAAGTAAAACTCTGATCCTTCTAACTAGGCAAGGAGGGGAGCAGGAGATCACCCTGCAGGGCCTGAACTCCTGAAGCTGTTGTTCACCCTCCCCTGGGGATTCTTTTAATCATTCCCATGGTTGTCATCACTTTAGCTTCTGAAGGCCTGAAGCTTCTTAGAACTCTGTCTCTAGGAAGTCCTCACAACTCCTCCTTTAATTCCTTAAAGCATAGGCAAAACCAGATTGGAATGTGTAAACACTACGTGCTGAAGGTTTGGCCATGTCAAGAGGGAAACAGAAGCAGAGAATAATGTCAGTTAGACAGTCTCTCTTATGAAATAGAATACAGTGTCTTCTCTATGAGGCTCTGTACGGAGGTCTGCCTACTTGGTTGCCAATCTTCTTCCATATGGCCAAGGTCATCCTTAATCTCATTCCGTCTCCTCAAGTTTTCATCCAAAGCTGCAAGGTGCAAAGACAGGGGTTTTTCCTTTTGACAGTCGGGGTCCGCTTTTCTTCCCCAAGACTTGCCTTTCAGTGGGTGATTGAAGGGCTCCCAAACTTAAGCATACATTTGAATCACCTAGGGATCTTGTTAAAATGCAGATTCTGAATTCAGCAGATCAGCATTCTGCATTTCTAACAAGCTCCCAGGTGATGCAGATTTTGCAGGTCCTCATCATACATTGAGTAGTAGGCTAGGCTAGGCTAGGCTAGGCTAGGCTAGGCTAGGATAGGATGGGATAAGATAGTGTAGTGTAGTGTAGTGTAGTGTAGTGTAGTGTAGTGTAGTATAGTATAGTACAGTACAATGAAGCACAATAAAGCATAGTATAGTGAAATACAATATGTATGGTATGGTATAGTACAGGATAGCACAGAATGTGATAGAATGGTATAACTTTGTATAACATAGCATAGTATGGAATTATGTCAAAGGATATATAATGGAACCCATAAAACTCGAAGTTCCTTCAAGTGATCATATGTATACAGGAAATCATTTTGTTATTATGTCCCTATATAGATGTGCATTTAATTGGATCTAGAAGGTTTTTTTTTTTTTTTTTTTTTTTTTTTTGTAGTTTTAGGCTGAAAAGAAGAGGCTACTCACCTCTATGTTCTTACTTAACTGTGTGCCTCTTGATGAGGTCCTGCCACCTTCAGCCTTCTGCTGGAAGGCAGAATATGGGCTCTTGACATTTATAGAGCACTTTCTCATCCTTTATTTTACTTGATTTCTCACAACAAGTCTGAGATAACAAGCAGTATTTTAAGAAAAATCCTCTTATCAGGTAGGATGTTTTTGCCTACAAGTAATAGAAAACTCAAGTAAGAAGGACACATTTTATTCCATCTAACTGGCATTCTAAAGGCAGGGCAGGCTCCAAGTGGGGCACAATCAAGATTCTTACTTGTCTTTTTCCATTATGTATGTAGCACTATTTTTTTCCTTTTTTTTAAACTCAAGGTTGAATGCAAAGCACTATTTCTAATGTAGTAGATGGTATACATTCATCTAACATTCACATCAAACCCATGTGAAGCAGGCGCTATTATTATGATACTCAATTCCCAGATTAAAAAAAAAAACAAGAAGGGAGAGGTTAAGAAACATAGACAGGAAGTAATAGAGGCTGGGTTTGAATTCCCCAGCAGTTTGGTGTCAAAAGTCCAACCACTAAGCAGTATGTATGCCTATGAAGCCTCTCTATGAGAAACTAGGGCCTACTTGGGCCAAGATTTTTGTTTGTTTGTTTTGTTTTGTTTTTAAATTTTTAGACAGGATTTCACTCTGTCACCCAGGCTGGAGTGCAGTGGTATGATCGCAGCTCACTGCAGCCTCAACCTCCCAGGCTCAAGCGATCCTTTCACCTCTAGCTGGGACCACAGGCGAGTGGACATCGGCTCGTTTTTTTTTTTTTTTTTTAATTTTATGTAGACACAGAGTCTCCCAGTGTTATCCAGGCTGGTCTTGAACTCCTAGACTCAAACAATCCTTCCTCTTTGTCCTCCCAAAGTGTTGGGATAACAGGTTTGAGCCACTGTGACTGGCCTGGGCCAGGTCTTATTTTGGAAACAGAGACTTAATTTTGGAGGACTAGGATGAGAACCCTGCATTCCACCAAAACTTTGAAGTCCAATTTTCTAGGACATTAAATTAATATCTTTGCTTATATTGACAAAGAAATATAACTACTTTGCAGTAGTCTAGCCAAGTTTGAAAATCATCTGAAAAGAATGCACATGTACAATTATTTTAAAAAAAAGCATGAATTATGGTATGTCCTACATTAAGTATTTCAGAGATTTTTAGTCACCAAAGTCCTATTTTTTGTTTATATGCAGGTAGGTATTACACTGGGGAGAAGAGGAGATACAGGATTCGGCTTCTTTTTTCAGTTTATTTTGCCCCTTATAGTAAGTTAGGATTTATGTTTATCTTCAACTTTGTCTTTAAATTTTTTGATGAAATTAGCTAGACACTTTAATAAGGGCTAGACTCTAATTAATTATAGAATTCTAGAATCATAAACCTGAAAAAGACCTTAGAGATTACCTGGCAAGATTTAATCCTCTCCATTAAAAGGGAAAGAAATTGCTTCTTGCATTTGTCAATTATAAAACAGAGCCAGCTGGAAATGTTCCTGGTGAGAATGTGAATTAGAAGTGTTGGAATAATATGCCATACTACAAAAAGGAAATTCCTTTTTTTCTGAAATTAGGTCCCATATAGAAATGGGATTCACATCTGTGAAAGCTCATTTTTATAAATTTGAATTGTATATTTAAAAAACCAAACCAAACCAAGATATTTTATGTGAAAGGAGGAGAGGAAGACATTTTCTGTCTTGGCAATTCCAGAAATACATCTTACCAGCTAGCATGGAGTATGATATTTAGGGGACTGAATGCTCATGGCTCAGCTCTGATCTCAGGTTTTGGGGAAACTTTAAGCTACTGTCCATGGTGAATGGTCTACTACATATTTATTTTCCCTCAAATTGTTCCTCCCCATCTGCAGTTCTGTTCTTGCAGATTCCGATACAGGTATATAGATTCTGTTATAGACACAGATCCTTACATCATCATATACTCTAGTGTGTGATGATCTAAGGAGAAAATGTTTGCATGTCCTGGATTGCCTTGGACAGTCCTAAGTTATGCTTGTTGTGCAGAAGTAATTAATAGGTGCCCTTTTAAGGTTGTTACATTTTAATTCATCCAACCAGATTCTAACTCAGATGTGTCTCTGACCATCAACTTTTGATCCTTAGTGGAATTTTGTGCAAAATTTTATTATACACTGGTAAGTGTATAGGTATAGCCTGAAATATTAATTGGCCTTCAAATTCCAGAGAAAACTTTCCCAAGAGGGCTTAAATATTTTTAGACATAAAATTGGGGGTGATTTTTTTCCTGACATTTTCTAATATGCTCCCATGCTGCTGAAACAAGGTATAGGTATGGGTGGTGAATGAGGAAAAACACTTTCAGGGAAGAAGGAAATAATTCCAGTTATTGTTGAAAGAGACTCAAGGCTCATTTATATCCTTTTCTTCATTGATTTGTCAAACATTTAATGAACATCTGTATTAGGCAATTGGAAAATTAGATGGCATAGTCATTACCATCAAGGAATCCTTGTTTAGTAGGGAAGAAGGACAAATAAAGTAACAATGAGCATGCACGGGCATTTAATAACTTAACATGAAGAGGTGAGGACAAGAACCAGAGAGTGCTTGGGGAGTGGGGTGGGGTGGGGCAGGCACTTGAACTACTACTTCTAGGACCAGACTAGGGTGGGAAGATGGGAAAAGACACTTTAGGCAAAGGGAGTAAGATCTGCAGAGGCATAAAGCTATGAAACAGTATGTATTGTATCAATTAGCTTTTGCTGTGTAACAAACAATCCCAAAACCTAAACCACCACTATTTAGCTTATACTTCTGTGGGTTGGCTGGGGGTTTGTCTTTTAGGGCTGGATTGGCTGATATCTTCTGGGCTCAGTTATGCAGCTGCAGATGACTAATTTTATTTTCTTCACCTTCAAAGGATGCAACCTGGATGTGTCTGTAGGAATTGATATCTCAACTCCTTCAAAGAAAGTTCAGCAGAAGCTTCAAGGGTTGCTGCCAGAGCTGATGCAACAGTTGGCTTTACTTTCTAACATCAGCTGTGGCATTTCTGATCAGATCGACCCAAGATTCCGCTACTTGGTTCCTGGCTCAAATGGCCAGCTTATCTTTGACTCAGGCTTTGAAAAATACAGTTATGAGATCATCCAGAAGTTCTTGGTTCATCAGGCTGCCAGGAATAACAATATGGATGTGAACTTTTTGCAGTCCTTGGGAGATAGTGCTATTCATCTCTCTTCTGCTAAAGTAAAGGTAATAAATGCTGAGAACCCTTGCTATGGAGCCATCAGGTAGGGTAGAATGGATAAGGCTTTGTGACTGAGGCCAACTAAATTGTTCTTAACTGGTGATCTTACACAGAGGAAAACCATATTGTCACCCAATAAAACCAACAAGAGATGCGTTTTCATTCAACAACAAATATTTTTTAAGCCCTAGATGTTCTATGCTCAATAATGCTATTAGGAATATAAGAATAAAGTCCCTGCTCTCAAACTGCCCACAGTTTAGTGATTCATATTCTTCCATAACATAAATTCATTTCCAAGACAACTTGGAAGGTGTTTTAAGACTCCTTAGCTTTTTATGGTCACTCATTACCATTTAGAGTAGGCTTGCTATTTTTCCAGTCAGCATCTTGAACTATCTTTAGTGAGAGCTATTTAGTACAGCTCACCCCTCAAGCCTCTCCCTCCCTTCTGCTGTCTCTGAACTGTATACTCACAAAAGCCCACAGAGATGGAAAGCTTTTATGTGTTGTTTATCACATCACATAATAGGAAATGACATCCCCAAACTTCATAACTTACATTTATATTGTTATGCATCCAGTGGGTGTATTTTCTGACTAATATCATCCATGTTTTATTTTTTATTCCTGTTTTAAATTAAAAATTTCTTATAAGCAAATAAACACATTTCAATTGTAGAAAATACATTACAAAGTATAACAGAAAATAGCAATAACCACCCCCCACATCTCCTCCCCTCCATCCCCGCCCACACTGCATACACCACACATGCACACACACCTCTCTGTTAATATTTAGGTGTTTTGTGTTGATAAGGATAAATATTGTAAGCATTTTTGGAAGGTATTTTTAAATAAGTTCAGCTGATTCAAATCCTCCTTTTTTTGAAGTTGAAATAAAGATGAATGTGTAATAAAAGAATAAGTAAAAAGGAACAGGAAGAAAGGCTAGGCATAATCAGAAAAACTCACTCTTGCATTTTAAAGAAATGTACAATTTATAATATCCATTTTATGCATTCCTTCTCCCCTTCCCCTCTGCTCCCTCCCTTCTTCCTCCCTCCTTCCCTTTTTTCCTTCCCTTCTCTCCTCTTCCCTCCTTTCCCTTTTCCTCCCCGCTCTCACTGTCTTATTACCTTCTTTTCTCTTCCTTCCCCACCCTCCCTCCTTCCTACTTCTCTTTTCTCCCTCCCTCCCTGTCTGGCTCTGTCAACCCCCTTTCTCATAAACAACAGGTCCTTTTAGTGTTTACAGATGGACTGGATGATGATTTAAATAGACTGAAAAAAACATCGGAGTTTCTCCACAGCAGAGGTTAGTGCATAGGGTTGCCCAGTGTGGGCCTCCCTCCTCCCACTGGAACTGAGGCACTCAGCTCTCCAGATGGCACTGGACTCTATGAAGCTTCCTGTGTGTTCACCTAGTGCGTGGGGCTCAGCGCTCATGAGGCTGATGCCCAGTCTCATTCTTTGTATGAGCCAGAGGATGTTTTGGGGCCGAAACTCCCTGCCTTCTTCAACAATGTCCCTGACACTGAGCGGTGTCTTCTGACTCAGACAGGACTAGCTTTTGAGGGTGGGAGGTTGAAGGTACAACTCCTACTTAAATGGTGAGAGGGGCTGTTCGTTCTTTTAGGCCAATCTGGGGTCCATATGTCATTTTCTCCCAAACTCTGGAGTCAGTCTGAAGCTGAGCCCTGCTCTTTGCATTGTAATTCTCCCCTCTTTGCTCTTAATTCTTCCTCCTTCTCCATCTTCAAGAGCTCCTGCTGCTAGTCTATATGGCATCTTTGTGCAATTAGAGAAAGACATCCAATACACTGCATGGATGCAAGTGTATTGGGCTCCTGGGTGGTGAGGGGTATGCTGGCTGGATTTGGCCATGCATTAGCTGTCTCAGATGGGTGTTCTTGTGCAGCACAACTTGTTCAACTGTACACTATGACTCTCACCATTCCCACTTTGTGCCATGTAAAGTCTCGAAAGCAACCTGAGGATGGACAACCAGCAACTTGGCTTGCTCAAGTTCCTTTCACCTCTTTTCCTCTTCAGTCGAGTATATTCAACATATTTTGCTGGGGATGATGTTTTCCATTGGTTAATCATGTGTTAGAATTTTTTTTATGACACCTTACTCCCATCTTAATTCACTACATAGGTTGCCGCCAGAAGTTTAAATTGTTGCGTGTTTTCTGGAGGGGATTTGGGAGTATGTAACAAGAGACTAAACTTTGCTTACGTGCTGTGCTAGATCAGAAATTCCGTTTCAAAGAATTTAGTTTTAAGGAATAATTGAGAATATGCACACGACTTTTAACCACACAATTGTCAAGCAGCTTGTTTACCATAGCAAAAAGCTGATTTGTATGTACGTGCCAAGAATTTACTGTTCAAACTGTTAACAGTAATATTTGTTTTGAAATTCGACAAACAAGGTGATTTCTAGTTGAATTACCAAAATACCCTTCTTCATTTGTATTTTCGTTCTGTGGACAAATCCAGATGACCTCTTAGTGCCTGCATTGGTAGGATAGGCTAGATGATGCAGCAATAACAACCTCCAAACCTCAGTGACTTAAAGTAGCAAGAAGTCATTCATCTTTGCCTCCTGCTCACCATTCAAGAACCCAGGCTAAAGGAGGGTCTATCCCAACAGCTGTTTTTGTAATTGCTGTGGCAAGGGAAAGGAAATGGGGCAAATTGTGTACTACTCTTACAATTTCTCCTGGGGATTAACACATGTCACTTCTGCTCACATTTAATTAGCTAGAGCGAGCCATATAGTCACTTCTAACTTTCATGAGATAGATAATATTTTACAGGTAAGGAATTGAGGCTCAATGAGTGTTTATAACCTGACTGGAGATGAGCAATCCTATCATGTGCCTTAAGAAGGGGAGCCAGAACATTTGTGAACGGCCACAGTGACTGCCACAATTCCTAAGTGTAAACCAAAAGTCAACTTCAGGGATAGGCTTAGAAGGATCTGATTTAATACAGCGAGGGCTGAAAACCGTCTGTGAAATGACAAAATGCGGGCTATAAGAGAGCTATGAGAGTCCTTTGTGGTTCTGCTTAACTTTCAGCTGGTGGGACTGAAAGGTATCAGACCAGTTCTTCAAGAAGGCATGCCACAAACTAGTTTTAATTGTAACAAAATGCAGTTTGAGACAAGACAAGTGAAGGCTATGGGAATGGTGGAATGATGGATGAGTATGTGGGGCTGAGACAAAGATAGACCATTCAAAAGACATGAAAGTAATCTCCCACCTGTTGAAATTGTGAAGGATTCTCTGGACTCCTAATCATTGGCCTGGAAGGTGTCCATAAATTAGAAGAGCTCCAGGAGCTGGAATTTGGCAGAGGGTTTGCATATAAGCAACCTCTGAGCATCACACTGCGATCCCTCCCAAGCGTCTTACTGAAGCAACTTGTAAGTACTCTTTAAAAACGCCATCCTTTGCTGAGTTCTATTAATTATAATAATTTTAAAAACATTGAGAGAATTTTGTCATCTTAGTGTGTAATGTGATATATACTAACACAGATGAGAAAATCATATGTGATATGGATCTGTTTTTCAGGATACAATTGTGGAAAGAACATGCTGCAATATATATGCAAAGTGTTTTGGAGAAGATGGGTACAGAGGTGATTATGGGAGTTCTGGGAGGAAGGTAAGAATTTGTCAGATGTGAATAGGGGGAAGGAGAGAGACGATATTTCAGTACCCGCTACATACCAGACTGTGTTATGTATTTAACAGCATTTTCTAATTTTACCCCCCTAACAAACACTTTCAGGTAGATGTTATTTTACATGTGTGAAATTGAGGCTCAGAGAGGTGACATCACTTTCCCAAAATTGCATCATTATGAAAATGCATTTGGGAGTTAAGCCCCTATGTCTCCCTGACTCTAAGTCCCACACGATTTTCACCATATTATGCTACCTTCTTGTGCTCATTTGACAAATAATGTCACAAATTCTGCCACTGCACAGAAGTTTTCACTTATCTACCATATTTTCACTCGTCCAACATCTGCTTTCTTTATAGTAGTAAATGCCTCTTTCCATCTAACATTCTTTTCTACAGCATCAAACTCTGAGAAAAGAGTTGCATCTCTGTTAATTCTAGGTTAACCAATAGGAAAATTACTACTTAACACTTCTAAGGGAGAGTATCTCATTAGAAATGATCCTCAGATATTCAGGGCTGGCAAGGTTCCATTATCACAGGGATTGAAGCTTTATAATGAGGGTATAATCACAAACACACAGGTAAGGTTAAGTTACACCCGCTGGCTTCATGTCATCTTTTTACATGTTCTCTTTGGAAGATTTTCCATGAGGTTGTTGGAATGAGCTCTTCAGGGCTTTGCAGATCAATCTTTTAAATTTAGAATAGTATAAAGTTTATAATTACTCTTTGAAAAATGAATTGTAATCATGCCTTAGCATTATATTTTTCCCTGTCATGTTGTTACTCATTAACAGATTGGAGAATCAGAAAATCAGGTTTAGGGAGCTTCTTGATATGTTTCTTTGCAGCTTGTGCCTGTGCCTCTAAGGCCAAAGATGGGAGTATTTTAAATTTTTGACTTCTCTGCTGTTTCTGTTTGCAAGAATTCAGTAGATGGTCATAATAACTTTTATATCTTTGTTGATCACAAATAAAATATGCCTTCCAGGTCTTATTGACCAGCTTTTAGACTAAATAAACACATCTGACTATAATATGGCAAGCCAAACTTCCTTGAGAGGAAATGGTTTGTGTGTTTCGGTGTGTAAGAGGAAGTAAAAAACAAAACAGAACTGGACAGTTGAGTCATACAGAAATAAACAACCATTTCTCATGAATAAGATAGGCAGGAAGAACTTTGCTTACTGATGTTTTGTAAAACAAGGTCGAAACCTTCTTTAAGAGTAGCAGTTTTCCTTACGCTTTTAACTAGAAACTAGTCTTGATTTGGATTTTTACAATAGAATGACTTAAGAAGGTATTTTGGAAAATAAGAATAGTTTGATATACTGATTATTAAGATAGACAGGTATGCATGTTTTCACTGTAACACTGGACACGAGTATTTGTTTCTGTATATCTCTGTACGTTGTGCCTGATATTTAGTAGATTCTCTATAAAATGACAACTCCGTGAGACAAGGGTATCTATTAGTAACAATTCTTATTTCACATAGATTTGAGAAATAAATAATTTAGAGGCAAAGTTATTTATTTTGAGGCAAAGTTATTTATTTTGACTTCCTGTCTTCTCAGGGAGAGAAGGGTTTTGATGGGTTACCCGGTCATCCTGGTGAGGAAGGCAGATATGTAAGTACTGAATGTTATTTCTTCACTTTGAAAGAACATGGCAAAATGGATCAAATATTAGCAATATTTAATTACACCTAAGTCATGAAAGTTTTTCTCATCTATGCCATTTAAAGTGGGTCTAATATATATATATTAGACATTTGTTATAATAAATGCCAGGCAGATCTGCTTTTTAAAGATATAGTTTCTGGAATGCATTAATGATTCAGTATGGCTGTTTTATTTTTTAGTCAGTGAATTTGAACTAACTGAAAATGTGGTCTGTGTCTAGTGTGCATGGATGTCAAAGTAGTTGTTAATCATAAGCTAAATTGCAGATAATTTGTTACTATTACTAAGCTATCTATATTTGTAAATGGCTAACAAAATAATTGCAGAGAATCTAAGACCATTCTTACTACAGGTCATTCAGATGCTTCCCTATGTGGCTGAGAAGGTGGTGGAGTTATAGTTAGCCACCGATGGCTTGCATGTAACTCTGGACACACCCCTGGGGATATGCTGGGCAAACAGAAGTTATCTATTAGTCATGTGATTGTCTGTGGAGGAAATGTATATTATAGAGAGAATTGTGAGCTGGGGGACTGGGATGTGATAGGGACCATTTTTATTACATAATATAAATGCCAGAAGGATTTTTAAGTCCCATGGTTTTCGGCTAATTTTGAATTATGGAAAACCACTTTGCCACTGGTGCCTATTTTAAGGTTGATTCATGTATATACCACTGGTTCTCAAATATTTTGGCCTAAGGATAGCATTATATTCTTCCCCCCACCCCAACTGTATTGGGGTATAATTGACAAATAGAATTGTATAATTTGAGATGTACAGTATAATGAGTTGATATATATGTATACATTGTGAAATGATACTAGAATCAAGTCAGTTAACATGTCCATCATCTCATATAGTTACCATTTTTTTGTGTGTGTGTGGCAAGAACATTTAGCATCTACTCTTTTAGCAAATTTCTAGTATATTATATAGTGTTATTAACTATAATTACCATCTTGTCCATTAGAACCCCCGAACTTACTCACTTATAACTGAAAGATTGTACCTTTTAACCAAAATCTCTCAATTTCCTACACCCCTCAACCTTCACACTCTTAAAGATTATTGGGAACCTTGAAGGGCTTTTGTTTATGTGGTTTCCATGTATTATTATTTACCATATTAGAAATTAGAACTAAGAATATTAAAAATTGTTTATCTTATTTCAAAATAACAACAATAAACTCACTAAAGTTAACATTCATGACATATTTCTTTATGAAAAATAACTGTATTTTCCCAAACAAAAAATATTAGTGAGAAAGTGGCATTGTTTAACATATTTAGCTTACTAGAAGGCAGCTGGATTTCCAATCTGTCTCCGTATTCAGTCTGTGGTGATGTCACTTGCCATGTGGCTTCTTGATAACTTCACCACAACTTGGGAGAAAATAAGAATGAAAAAAAAAAAAGACATTTTGGTGTAATTGGAAAAATAACTTCAACTTTGTGACCCTCCCAAAACGATCTTGGAAACACAAGGGGCCCTTTGACCATGCTTTCTGAACCACTGGTACCTATGTTGTCATTGCTCCACTTAGAGTGGCACATTGTTTTATTATTCTGAACATTTAAGGTGTTGGAAAATAAGCAGAAATCAGAGGAAAATGTAGCTGCTGAGACCCATGTAAGCTCATTGATTTCTTGTTTTTTTGTTTTTTGTTTTTTGTTTTGAGACAGAGTCGCATTTCTTTATGTTTACAAGATAATTGCCCAACTTTTCTATTTATTTTTCCTCAGTAAGCACAGTCTTAGGTGTTAGAAATACATTCAGGAACGTGATTGATGGATTTTTGCTATTTTATTTAGAAATAATGAAAATATTCCTTCCTATTTTTATTATGTTTTAAAATGTCCTTTAAGTATTATTTTATTTTTTCTGCCTGGTCTGTGGTTCAATGAGCCCAGTCAATGTTAGGAGAATGACGTAAGGTCCATCCCACGCATTAGGACCATTGACTCCGATTTCAGACAAACAGGATAAACCAAATTCTTTTCTGTCTAGAGGGAAAGATGGTTTTGTCCCCCTTCTTTACTGTGCCAACATTATAAAACCAAGATATTTTGTAAAGACCCTTTAGTACAAGGCTAGAAATATAATGCAAGTGACATTTATAATTTTAAATTTTATAGCAGCTATTTTAAAGAAAGTAAAAAGAAACAGGTGAAGTTAATTTTAATAATATATTTTATTTATCTCAATATATCTAAAATAGTATCATTTCATTAGTAATTAACATGAAAATTAATGAGACATCTTACTTTTTCTATACACTATCTTCTAAATGTTACTTTACACTGAAGGCACATCTCAGTTTGGACCAGACACATTTCAAGTGCTCAATAGCCCCTGTATTTGACAAACCAACTCTAGTAGGTCTTAGTTTCTTTTTAATGCATTTCTCACAAGAGAAGGCGACTTCCACAATGTGTTGTCCTCTGAATGGCTTTGAATGTTGTTGGCTTGAAAAGCTGGTCAGATTGGTCTACTCAACAGCAGAGACATCTCTGTGCAGATGTAGACCAGTTTCAGAATGGGGCCCATAAATTTGTAGGTTCAAGTTGAAAGTGTACAAGGACAAATAACTAAATCATTGTTTCAGTTACCCATAACTTACAGTCCCACTGCCCCCCACAACCCTCACAACTTAATTGTGTAAAGTAATCATTTTATTATGTTCACAGACTCTGTGGGTGGGGACACTGAAAAAGAAGCAAAAGAGGGGCCTCTTTCTTCCATGCCTGGGCTCTCAGCTGGGTTGACTAGTCTCAGACTAGACTGTCTGGGCTCTAGAAGTAGGAGTTGGAGGACCCACTGCCCCTTTCCACATGTCTGCTGCTCTGGCGTCTTAGCTGGAACTGCACAAGGACAGGCGGAGCTGGAACTGACAGGAAGCACTCCAGCAGGGAGGGTCCGTCCTGAGAGTGAGTGCTCTAAGAAACCAAGGCTGAAGCTGCAAGGCCTATGACCCAGCCTCAGAAGTCAGGCCGTAACATGGCTTTCTCATGCTGTTGGTTGCAAGCCAGTCACTAAGTCCATACCAGATTCAAGAGGAGGAGACTTAGACTCCTCCCCAGCATGGAGGAGGGGCATGGTCACAGAGCATGTGGAATGGGAGATATTGTTGTCTGGCTTTGGAAAATGCAATCTGTCAGACTCCCAAATTCTCTGTATTTTAAAAAAATATATGTTATGAATGGGTGGTTAAATAATAACTTATGCATTGGTTACACAGCAAAACCTTACTTATAGAACAAAGTCAGATTTTCTAAGGTCACAAAAAATATTTATGTAACTCTGTAGTAACAAAAACATCTAACATTCTTTGACAGTTGGATATATGCCAGACACAGGGCTACACATTCTTAGTTTCCTCTCTCTCTCTCTCTCTCTATATATATATATGTAATAACATATAAATATAATAATAACATATATACATATTATTATGTATATTATTATGTATATGTATATATGTATATATGTTATTATTATTATTCCCATTTGCATAAAATAGCCAAGCATTTGAAAACCTTTTAGTGGTGTCTTTCCATTAAATCATAGCTATTATTTATAGCTTTAAGCAAATACTGTGAGTAGATGAGAGACCAATTTTTAAACATTATAGAGCTTAATATTTGAATTAGAGATACTGTTTTCCACAGCAGCTACACCGTTTTACATTCCCACCAACAGTGGACAAAGATTCCAATTTCTCCACATCCTTGCCACCAACACTTGTTATCACTTGTTATTTTCCTTTTTTTTTTTTAAATAGTAGTCATGCTGAGTGGGTTTATTTTTAGTTTTGTCAAAAAATAAATTTTTCCTTGATGTCTCTGCTTCTATCAAGAACATTTGTTTTGTATATATAAACTATTTTCTAATAAACACAACAATCAATTATTCACAACTGATAGCACTATACATTGCAATATAGTACAGTAGATATTTTAGGATCGCATTTTCCAGGTGAAGCTAAAATACCACACATTGAAGCTAAAAATACAAATAGACTAGGAAGAATGGAGGAAAACAGACATTTATTTAGCATCTATTGTGTGTGAAGCTCTGCATTAGGCATTTTGTATGTATTATCACACTTAATCGTCATCACAACACTGCTAGTACGTGTTAATACTTTCGTTCTACAGATGTGAAAGTAGAAACTCAGAGAGAGTAAGTGACTTGTTAAGGTTGGAGAGGGTTGGAGATGTGTCCAAAACTGTCTGTCTGATGCCAGAACCTGTGCTTTTCTTGTTATCTATTGCTATCTAAGTATAAAACACCTCATTTGTTCAATCCATGTGCTTTGTGAAGTATTTCCAATACAGCATCTCATACATTCAATATAAAAATCCTATGAGATGACTAGAGTCAGTATTATCTAGATTCACATTTATAAGTGGTGAAAATTGTGATTCATGGCATCCTGTGATCTTGTGCTTTTGTCTAAGCTCACACAACAGGCTGGAAGCAGAACTAGGACTCAGATACACGCCCTTTCATTCTAGATCCATAGTTTTTCTCATTTTCTCGTGTCTTTTTACTGTCCTGAATAGCATATGTAGTTATCAACCTAATTAAGTCAAAGTTAGATATTACAAATGTAGATTGTCTTTTGATTAAAGCTCATGTGATGTGCAGTGCTTTCCAATTAATATTTAATCAACTTGGCAAAAGGCATGATATCTACCATTCCCTTCCTAATCTAATGCCTAGATGAAAAGATTATATTTATTAATATAATTCAGTAAGTCATTCTTCAAATCCTGGTTGGATGTCTATTGTATGATATCAGATGCTGTGTTTGGGGCTAGAAATGCAGCGATAAAGAAATGAGACATTGTCTTTGTCTCCATGAACCTCACAATATAGCAGGAGATTCTGATGTGTAAAACCACATTTCACTATGATATATACTGATTTGTATCCTCCAAATACTTCAAGGAAACTGAAGGGACAGTTGGGTGGGGTCAACAGAAAAAGCTTCTCAGGAGAGGAGGTGACACAGGACTTATACCTAAGTAAGAATTCACCTGGAAGAGAAAGGGTCAAATGATGGTTTATTCCTTGAGGGACCACAACGAAACCTCCATCCAATTTCAGCTGACTGAAGAAAATGTTCAGACAGACCTTCTGTTTTATTTGAATTCTGAAGTTTTGCCCATACAGCTTAACTGAATTGATTAAAAAATGCAGATAGTTTGGGTTTGTGTGATTTGGAGTCATCTCTATCAGCAGTTGATGGATTAACAATCTGAGTGCCTTGCAGGTGACCTGAGCAGGTCTTTGAGGTTGTAAAAGCAACTGTAAGGACCAAGTCATATTTTGGTCATTTTGAAGGTCCTTATTGCTAGCTTTAATTGACTGGTGGTGACAGAGACAGTTGCTTGAGTGCATTCATGTCGTCTTCTTCCATAGGGAGAACGAGGCCCCCGGGGTCTTCCTGGACTCCGAGGTGAGGAAGGATGCCCTGGTATGAGGGGACCTAAGGTGAGTGTGACCTTGAGCTGTGGGATTCTTTCTCTTTTTGGCTTCATCTCTTGAATTTGAGGAAAATCATAACTCTTCAACATAGCTATGGAGTCTTAGCTCCTCCTCAGATTAAAGGTTTTCCAGAAGTAAAGCCTGAGAAAAAGAGTCAATTGCAAGTATTTATTATTATTATTATTATTTACTTTAAGTTTTAGGGTACATGTGCACAATGTGCAGATTTGTTACATATGTATACATGTGCCATGTTGGTGTGCTGCACCCATTAACTCGTCATTTAGCATTGGGTATATCTCCTAATGCTGTCCCTTCCCCCTCCCTGCACCGCACAACAGGCCTCAGTGTGTGATGTTCCCCTTCCTGTGTCCATGTGTTCTCATTATTCAATTCCCACCTATGAGTGAGAACATGCGGTGTTTGGTTTTTTGTCCTTGCAATAGTTTGCTGAGAATGATGGTTTCCAGCTTCATCCACATCCCTACAAAGGACATGAACTCATCCTTTTTTATGGCTGCATAGTATTCCATGGTGTATATGTGCCACATTTTCTTAATCCAGTCTATGATTGTTGGACCTTTGGGTTGGTTCCAAGTCTTTGCTATTGTGAATAGTGCCGCAATAAACATACATGTACATGTGTCTTTATAGCAGCATGATTTACAATCCTTTGGGTATATACCCAGTAATGGATGGCTGGGTCAAATGGTATTTCTAGTTCTAGATCCCTGAGGAATTGCCACACCGACTTCCACAATGGTTGAACTAGTTTACAGTCCCACCAACAGTGTAAAAGTGTTCCTATTTCTCCACATCCTCTCCAGCACCTGTTGTTTCCTGACTTTTTAATGATCACCATTCTAACTGGTGTGAGATGCTATCTTATTGTGGTTTTGATTTGCATTTCTCTGATGGCCAGTGATGATGAGCATTTTGTCATGTGTTTTTTGGCTGCATAAATGTCTTCTTTTGAGAAGGGTCTGTTCATATCCTTTGCCCACTTTTTGATGGGGTTGTTTGTTTTTTTCTTGTAAATTTGTTTGAGTTCATTGTAGATTCTGGATTTTACTGGGAGATAATTCTAGTAAGTATTAGGGAAGTAAGGAAGTGAGATAAGGAGGAAAGGAGGCTTGAAAAGGGTTCATTATCAATCAGATCACCACTGTAGGTAGATGGAGCTTAATCCTACTGAAGAACTCTGGCACCCAGAGTTGAACATGCATCTCAACATACCCCAGTTAAGGGGTGAGCGAGCTGGGGTATTTATACACCAAATCTCATCAAGGATTAGTTAACAGCGGCTTCCAGGAGGTGTTAGTTCCTAGCACTTTTGGTCTGTCTTGCTTGTGGGTAGAGCAGGCCCTGGTCCCTGAAAAAACCCTCAGAAAAGAGTGACAGGTGCTGGTGGTTGGAAGTAGGATTGAGAACACTAAAGTTTTCTTTTTTTTTATTTTAAGTTCTGGGGTACATGTGCAGGATGTGCAGGCTTGTTACATAGGTAAATGTGTGCCATGGTGATTTGCTGCACCTATCAACCCATCACCTAGATATTAAGCCCATCATGCATTAGCTATTTTTCCTGATGCTCTCCTTCCCCTAACCCCATCCCCTGACAGAGGCCCCACTGTGTGTTGTTCTCCTCCCTGTGTCCATGTGAGAACACTAAAGTTTTAAAGGCTAAAGGGATACAGGTACATTTTTGGCTGGTTGCATTAAATGTCCCTCAACTGTCCAGGATTGGAGAATCTTCCTTAATAAACTAAAAGAAAAAAATTCTACAATCTAAGAATCCTAAAGTGAGTTTTCCTAACCACAATGTCCATGTTCTATATACCTATCAAATTACTCTTTCAATTAATTTTTCCTGTTGTTCCTTGAAGCCCTCTCATGCTTGCTAGCCAATGTATTCTCACTTTTGTTTGAAAAATATCATCATTTTAATGAGAGGCAGGCCACTGTTGTTCCCTTTCATTCCTACTATGTGAGAAATTGCAAAGTGCAATTTTCTCCAGGTTCCATGCAAAGGAGGGTAGTAGTAACCAGGGTGCTGTAATGCCCACCACATTTGCCAGACAAGTCATCTTCATTTTGATGTAATATTGTAATTGTATTTTCTTCAAACCAGAGAACATATGGTTTCCTAAATGAAACAAGGGCTTAAAAATCTCATTCAAGCTCAATTCTTTTGATCTCTTTCTAACTTTAGGGAGCAAGAGGATTTTCAGGAGAGAAGGTAGGTAATCTCCTTTATCCTTCTTAAACTGGATAGCAGTTTCTTTGGGAAATGCAATACTTATTTCAATCGCATTTCTTTGCCTGAGTAAGGTGAGGCTTCAGACTTTTAGACAAGAGATTTTGTCAGATGATATTAATAGCCAAACTTCCATGCTAATGAGTGACTATTTGTAAGACATGTATTTCAGGTTTAAGGCAGTGACATATTGTTTGCAATCCTCGCTGACTCTATATAAGAATTGGGCCACCGTATTCATCACATGATGGTCTAGAAGTGTTGGTCCTGAATCCAGGGTGTGGTGGGCTGGGTCTGGTCTAGTTGGGTGTCAGATGGAAGAGGAGTGCTGGGATGAGGTTGTTAGGAAAGGAGTTGGCACAAGAAGGGAATGATTTACATTCAGATTCAAAACCATAGTATCCATTTGCTGATTCACCCACTCAAAAAGGATTTATTAGGTACCCACTCTGTTCCCCACATTATCCTAGGGAGTGGTTACAAAGTGATGAACAAGACAGACAAGGGCTCATGGAGCTTCCTTATTCATGTTTTCTGGTACCACCGATTAACCTCCTGTGGCCTGTGGCAAATATGCCATGTAATTCTAGTCCAAGAGTTTGGTATACTTATTTTGTGTATAACTCAGCTGTGCTTTGGTTAAAAAAATGTCTGAAACTTGATTTTCTTTTGTAGACAGTAGGAATAAATCAACTATTTCACACATGCAAATGCATTTTATTTTGCTTGTGAAACTCTGGCTTTTTCTTTAAAAGATTCTTTATAATGAAATATTATTGGTCATTTTGGGTTAGTTGGCAAAATGAAGGGCCCATAATTTGAAAGTGATGGAATATTTGATGAGGTGTCACCATGCCACTGCCCAGTTTTACTCTTATCTCCTAATTAGCCTCAGCTTTTTCACTTCCTTTCTTTTTTAAAATTTTATCTCCCAAAATGCACACACATGCACCCACACTCATTTAGTTCCTCATTAATCTGTGAACTACCAGGTTTCCATTAAATTAATTAATTCAGGCATATTTGCCATTTTTTAAAGAAGGTCAATGACAAAAAGACCATTTTTAGCATTCGACAACCAGTGTTTCATTTGGTCTTGTGAAAAAGCTACTTGTTCCAAGTGCAAAAGTTTAAAGGGAGTCTTTCTTATCCACTCAAATTTTGAGGTTAAAAAATACATATACATTTTTAGCACCTGAAGCTATGAGGTAAAACAGTATATAACCCTAATAACTATTTCAGGAAGAAAATAATCATTACTTTTTAGTAACTGGGTGCAGTATATAAGTGTTACAGAGTCTAGACTCTGTGTCAATTGAAAAAATATTAGCAAGGAAATTAACATCAAAGAAATATTCACATACACCTGCTTCTCTTGTCTCTAAGATTCTGATCTTCCTTTGCTTCACAGGGCAACCCTGGTGAGGAAGGAGTTGATGGCTTGGATGGAGAACAGGTGCAGAAGTTTCTCATTTAATGTCTTCCTCTCTATTAACCTGGCATTGATACTCTTGTAGAGAGTACAGCTTTTCATGAATAGCTAGAATTTTTAACATGCATACTCGACAATGTTTAATGTTAATCTATGTATTTTTCCTCATCCTCAAAATACAAGGACTCTAGAAACTTTAATCAACTGCCTCCCATATTACATATTATTGTCTGTATTTTATTTCCATCTTGTTTTTGTTAAATTCTGCCAATTACACATTCTGATTGTTGTTTTATATAGTCAATGCTTATCCAGCTTTACCCTCATGTTTTCTCATCTGACTGATGCCTTCCTTGTAGTCATTGATACCTTCAAAAGAACATGAAAAAATCATGTTTCTTTTGCTTAATGCACAGCTTTTAGAATTTCCTTTAATGAAGGTCAGTTCATTGTAAACCCTTCTTGTTTTTGTTTTCCTGAAAATCTCTTTGAAAGATAGTTCACTGGGTAAGCAATTCTGGTTGATGGTTACTTTCTCTCAGCACTGTGAAAATGTAATTTCAACCATGGCACGTGTATACCTATGTAACAAAACTGCACGTTCTGCACATGTACCCCAGAACTTAAAGTATAATAAAAAAAAAAAAGAAAAGACTTGGAAAAAATACGTAAGTGCTGCTGCTCAGAGTATTAAAAAAAAGGAAAATGTAATTTCATAGTCTTTCGGCTTCTATTTTCTTCTACCTTTCATTATTGCCATTAAGAAGTTATATGTCAAAGTAATTGTTCTTTTGTAAGCAACTTTTAAAAATGTATAAGGCTGCTTTAAAATGTTCCCTTTGATTTTAGTTTTTGACAGTTTGAATATGATGTGTCCAGGTGTGGATTACTTTTTATGTATTCTGCTTTGGACTTGTCAGTCTTTTGAATCTGAGTGTTTATGTTTCTTATAGATTTTGGAAATCTTCAGTGCCTAATTTTGAAATTATCATTTTGAAATTTTATTTTTCCATTTTCTGTATTATTTCTTTGCAGAAATCTAATTAGAAATTTGTGAAAACTTCTCATTTTGCCCCCAATGTCTCTTAACTGCTCTTTTATATTTCTATTTCTTTGTCATTCTGTGCTGCATTCTGTATAATTTCTTCAGTTTCTAGTTCGCTAATTCTCACCTCACTCGCGTTTAATATAATATTTAATTTGTCAATTGAATTTTTAATTTTAATTATATTTTTCACTTCAAGTAGTTCTATTTGATCCTTTCTGAAATCTACTTGGTCGCCTTTCATAGTTGGTTATTTTATTCATTCTCTTCTAATTATTTAAACATACTAAATATACTCATTTTATATTCAGTATATTATAATCCCAATATTTGCAGTCATTGCAGTCTGATTTTGTTGTATGTTGTTTCTGCTGCCTTCTCCTTCATGGCATCTCCCTCACGTGTGTTGTGACTTTTGATTTAAACTCATTGTTTGATGGAACGTTATCTGTGAGACATCATTAGGGCCTGAGTTGAGGTTGTTTGCTTCTGTCATGTGTTCCTAGTGGCACTACGTTCTGGGACCACCCTAAAATAAATTGTCAGTTTGAGGCCCTTCACACCACACACACACACACGCACGCACACATCACACACACACACACGCACGCACACACCACACACACACACACACACACAATTACAAGAAGCCCTCCGGACAGCCATGAGCTATTACTTGTCTGCATTTTTGCTTTCTCTTTATTATGAACCATAAGGATTTTTTAAATGAGATTTTTTTTTTTTTTTTTTGAGATGGAGTTTTGCTCTTGTTGCTCAGGCTAGAGTGCAATGGCACGATCTTGGCTCACTGCAACCTCCACCTTCCGGGTTCAAGTGATTCTCCTGCCTCAGCCTCTTGAGTAGCTGGGACTATAGGCATGTGCCACTACGCCCGACTAATTTTGTATTTTTAATAGAGGCAGAGTTTCTTCATGTTGGTCAGGCTGGTCTCGAACTCCCAGCCTCAGGTGATCCACTTGCCTTGGCCTCCCAAAGTGCTGGGATTACAGGCATGAGCCACCGTGCCCGGCCTTAAATTAGATTTTTAATGTATATAAAATATATTTTAATTTATCTGGAATTTTAAATTTTCAGTGGGAGGGTTATTCAAACATCTAACCTGTCACATTGTCAGAAATAGAGTAGTAAAGGTACTTTCTACTCTTGGCTAGAATTGTGAAAATACATAAAGAAAAATTTTGGTGGGACTAATAAAAGGCAGGTTCTCTGTATGTTCATTTTTCTTTTTTTAGGGTAATCGCGGAATCCCAGGGTCATCTGGAGAAAAAGGAAATAGGGGAAATCAGGTAAAGTATGATGATATTCTTTCATTTTCCTATTGAGTAACCTGATATGGATAGTTTATTTTTAAGCTGTGAGAAACTGTGGGAAAAAAATCATCTAGTTTCTTAAACCCTATGGAGTTAAATGGAGAGTTAAAGGGCAATTAATATGAGATAGCTGTTTGGAAGCTTCACCTAAGGTTTGACTCTGCTGATGGTAGAATGGGTAAAGTAAGTCCTGTGATTTAACATTTTATGCTTGAGAACAGTGATCATGTTACTTCCCATCTCACAAGCTTCTCATGGCTCCCTGCCACTGATGATTTAGTGTTACATCCAAGGCCTTTCAACCACATTCTTTACAAATCTCTGTCAAGAAATGTCTTCCCAGGCTCACTGTCTCTGAAATGTTGCTTATGCATGCCCACCTCTGTGTCTTTGCTCATGCCAGCTGCCTCTCCTGGAATGCCTTTTTCTTGGTTCTGTATTCAGTGCTTAATCTGAATATCACCTTTTCTTCAATGCCCAGTTCCTCTCTTTCTTCCTCACAACAGCTTCCTTGGCATGTCAGTTTGTAGTGATCTTTGCCTTCTCTACATCCTTGAAATTATTTGTACTATCTGTTTGACAGTGATTACACACTTCCTGCTGATGGTAATTCTGTTTCCATTTAAGGGATGGCAGATACCTAGCATATGTCCCACAACCCTCCCTTCCTATGCCCATGGCAGACATACTAACCATTTATGGGATCCAACATGGCTGAAGGATCCATCTTAACACAGTACTATAATCAGCTTCTATTGATTGATAGGATTAGACATAAAGGGTGTAATTTATTTGCTTATGCTTCTTTGTACTTCTCATGAAATTAGAGTAATGCTTTTACTCCAAAGGTGCACAATTAGTGATGTAGATTGAATTCCTGATAGGTGAAACAGGGAGAGTCAGAAGACATGGCTCTTTACTGAGGTTTAATTTCTAACTTGAAGTTTATGGATCAGACTTTGGAGAAGGTGGGAGATACCATACTTTCTTAACACCAGAGAGCCTTCAGTTTCAGCTAAATTTAGTTAAATTCAATAAACACCTGTCAAGTATTTATTGTCCCTACATGTGGGACATTAGCTAGATACAAAAAAGGGTTCCAAGATACGTAAGCCATGGCTCTGACCAACAAAGAGCTTATTGAGTGTGCAGGAGATACAACTGGTACAGGAAAAGCTATAATATGAGATAGGATAAGCTACAGGATGTAACAATGGTGCAAATAAAGAATCAATGGGAGCACAGTGACTTGGAGAGGAAACGAAAATACATTCCCTTTTCTTCATTTGATCAATCACCAAAATTTGTTGAGCATCTATTGTAATCAAGGCATGATTCTAGAATGGGGAACCAAACAGACATGGGCTCTATACCTTAGGATTGGTCTCTATGGGAAAAGATAGACATGAATGAAATAATCATGGAAATAGATATAATATTACTGCAGAGATAAGTGTATGGAGAGGAATATGACAGGGGATTTGACCCAGCCTGTGTAGTCAGAAAGGCTTCATTGAGGAGGAGATGGGATGAAATTTAAAAGACAGGTAACAATTAAGGAAGAGAGAGGGGGGCAAGAGAACAACTTCTATATGAGCAGGTGCTGAAGGGTGGAGAGGACTCCAGCTTTCCAGAAAATGCAGGAAATCAAGACATTTTTCACTCAGACCTCTGTGAGAGGGACTGGGAGAGAGACACAGGGTATTCTAGCTTAAGAAAAAGGCTCAAGGAAAGGGTTAGAGTTAGAAGAAATCAGGATAGGTCTGGAAAAATAAGGATCCTAATTTCATAGGAGTGGAGGATAAAATAAAATGTATAAAGAGTGGGGAGAAAGCCTGAAAGGGCAATTTGTAGTCAATTTAATGCTACGTTTGGGAGTTTTGTTTCTACTGAGTAATCAAGGGCTACTGAAGGTTTATAGGCAGGGAAGACACATGTTGGAAGCTGTAGGTTTGGAAGATTACTCTGAAAGTCCAGTGACTGGGTCAGATAAAGGAGGGTCTACAAATAGGGTGAATCATAATAGGAACCGTATGCCTAAACACTTGAATTTATTCTTCTATTTAATCCCTACACTGTTTCCATAAGTTAGGCACATCTGTTTCACAAGCGAGAAAATGGAGTCTTAGAAAAGTCAAAGAAATTTACCAATGTAGGAAATTAAATAGCAGGATTGGAACCTAGAGTTATCTAGCTCCCTTTTACTATTATATTAGGCCAGGAAAGAGATAAGGAGGCATCTCAAGTAAGATTATGAGGTGGCTTCTTTTGGAGTCTAGAGAACATTTTATTTCCTTTGTGTCTGAAAGCTAGAACAGTGATCCCATCTGTCAATCACGCACACCCTCCGGCTCCAGGCATGTGATGTCATCTGAGGAAGGCACCTGTGGTGGAGCCTCTCCCCAGTTCATGGCTCTGTGGGCGCTACTACGCAGGAATGGCACAGATCATGGCAGGGTTTAAGAGAAGCATCATTTACTTATCATGTCATAGTCCTATGGCAAGTTTCTTCACCTCTCTTGTTTCCTATCTGCAGTAGTCAGGAGCTCTGGAAACATTGTTCTCTCCTTTCTCTTTTTCATGAGATCTTGCTCTACCGCTGCTGCCCATGCTCATGATGGAGAAAGCCCTCCTCACCACCACCCCCTTTTTAAGCAACAACAACAACAACATGTGTTTCTGTGTGGAGCACCACCAAGGGGTGGAAAGATCAAGGAATTTGATGGTAGGGAGACCTGGGCCCAACTTCCTAGAATCTCAGGTCCTGCATAATGCAAATTGGTGAATTCCTGAGTTGTGAGGGCTAAATGAGGTAATACACATCTAGGTCCAAGCATATGGCAGATAACCAATAAAAGTATGTCCTTCTTTACCTTTCAATCTCACCTCCTTGGCAGTGAATGCTTTAAAATTCAAGTACTAAGTTGCTCTTTTCATTTGATTCTTATTTTCCCTCTTAATGTTCTCTTCTCTCTAGGCAATATGTGATTTTTTAAAGTGACACATTTTTTCTTTGTGATTTAAGGGCTTGACAGGACCGCCAGGACAACCTGGAGAGCGTGGAGAGCCTGGGTTAAGGGGAGATCCTGTGAGTGATGTTGGGGGATTTCTGCTGCTTTAATTCCAGGGACTGGAGAACTGTTTGCTCATGACACAAAGGCAATGAGCAATTAATTATTCATTAATAAAGCATCTGCTCACCCTATCTTAGTATTGCAACAAATAAGAGATTTGAGGGAAAACTTATAGAAAAGTTGAGTTCTTAAAAAGATTGGAATTTTAATTGGATTAAATGTCTAACATTTTTGAGCAGGCCCAGACAATAAAAAGGGTCCACTTTAGTTCTACCTTATTTTTTTGTTTTGTTTTGTTTTAAATAATTCTTCCTATAATTTCTTTTCCTTTCTGTCCATTTGAGGTAATGAACCCTTTATTTTCTCAGGGGGATCCTGGAACTAATAGCTATATCCAAGGCCCTAAGGGAGAAAAAGGAAGGCGTGGGCGTCAGGTAAGATGTTCTGTTTCCTTGGGGGGCTACGTGGGAACAGATGCTAGCTGGGGCAGAAGACTTGGGCATTCTGGTAGGATCAGCATAAAAAACCAGAGAGCAAGCCTGTGGGAATCCACTGTCTATGGAGATAGAAGCTCCGAATGCCAATCTCCACTGACATCCTTGTCCTTGCATACTTAATTCATGGTTGATTTTTCTATACGAATCCTAACTCCTACAACATTACATCTGTCCTTGGTTTCCTCATCTCCAAAATGAAAGCACCAGACTCAATAATGCCTAAGATATTTCTAGTTTCTAAATTCTCTATCTTTATAATGATGTATTGATTTAAAAGGTACTCAGGGTCATTACAGTGCTGGCTTGCTTTCTGTCACAGCCAGTGCTGATCGATGTGAACTGGGTATTAGCCATTTTTTAAGGTGAAATCCTTGCCTAGTTCTGAAAACTAGAAGCATTGTGATAGAAGGCATCACAGAAGCAAAAAGATTTAACTTTGATCGATGTTAACTTCTTGGTAGCCATTTTTAGATTTTCATGTCCCAGACATTAAAATGTATGATTCTGAAAAATGACTAAAATAACCCAAGTGCTTCAGTCCTCATATCTTTCCTAATTTCCAGGCATGAGGTCTGCATAGAGAAATGTTTGCAGCTGGAGAGGAACCTCTATTACTTTGAACTCCAGTTTTTCATCCTTTGACAAAACTATAGGACACTGGCTCTCTTCTCTAGCTAGTTTGCATTCCTTTTATATATGTCTAGATCCTGAGTTAAATACAGTTTGTAACAAGATAATTACTATGTTGCTGTGTGAGAAAACCAGCATGACTTGCTGCAAGAATCTCATCCTGTTGTTAATTGCGGTTGTTTTGGACAAACCCCATTGAGAGGGTGTCCTGTGGTGAGTTGACATCAGAGAGCCCTGTGAATAGCCACTCAGTCGCCTATGGAATTGAGCTAAGGGAGCAGCAGGACAGCAACCCTTAACTCATGTGGGCCCCAGTTTCCTCATCTGGAAGGAGGGAAGGAAGATAGAGAAACCATTTCAAAGCTTCCATGAGTTGTGGTTGTTGTGAGAAGAAAGATCATGATCTGTCTATTCAGACTGGTTCTCTTATTTGCTCAAGGTTTTACTGCTGGGAAGGAACCCAGGCCTCTAGACAAACTGTCCAGCGCTGTGTACATCACAGCACCGCAGCCACAGCAGAAGCCGCATGGTCACAGCTTTCTGAGGTCTCCATCGCTGAGTTTAGCCAAGGGTTAACCTTGAGCACCAGATCCCTAACTTGTACATGCAAACAAAAATTGTAACCCTCTGGGGCAGTGCCGTGACATATTCTATTTGTGTTCCCCATGGTTTCTGCTCCCATGCTGGACCAAAAAACGGTGGTAACTAAATATTCTTTGAATAGACTTAGATAACAGAAATCACTCCCACCAGCTATATTAGCCTGCAGCTGGTAAATGCTGACATTCTAGCCTGAGCTTGTCCAACTCACTGCCCAGGGGCAGTATGTGGCCCAGGATGGCTTTGAATGCAGCCCAACACAATTCGTAAACTTTCCTAAAACATTATGAGATTTTTTTTCTCTTCTGTTCTTTTTCTTTTCTTTCTTTCTTTCTTTCTTTCTTTCTTTCTTTCTTTCTTTCTTTCTTTTTTTTAAGCTCATCAGCTATTGTTAGTGTTAGTGTATTTTATGTGTGGCCCAAGACAATTCTTCTTCCTCCAATGTGGCCCTGAGAAGCCAAAAGATTGGACACCCCTGTTCTAGCCTGTTACGTGCTGTTGGGAGACAGCTCTCTAGGGGGGCAACGGCTCCTTTCTGACATGAACCAAAGAGTGGATTAAATGTTGCAATCTGGATGGAGAGGGTTTCCTGATGAAGCATTCTTTCTGAGCAAGCAGAATAATTTTATTAAATACCTAATATTGGAGAAAGCATGGAGAACCAATCATACCAGTCAGAAGTGAGAAAGTAACGCTTCTGGGGAGAATGAAAGTCGATATAACCTTTCTGGGAGGCAATAGGCAATGCACATCAGTCATCGGTTAGGATTACTGTTTTTTTTTTTAATGTTTTTAAATATACCAATGACAGAAAGCCTGACTAGCAGTGTTTAGCTAATAAATGTGTTTTATAATCCAGGGATAGGTGATGACAACTTTGGCACATCAGTTTATGGTCCCATCGAGCCTCCGTGATGTCGTCAGGGACCCAGCGCCTTTCCTCCCACACTGCCGTCCTCAACGTGTCAGCTTTCGGTCCCTAGGTTTAGCAGCTCCAAGTGTTTTTTTGTCTTCACCTTTATATAAAATGTCAGGAGAAAAGGGGCTTTCCTTTCATCAAATTACTGCCAGCAATATTCTCTTTATAGCTCATTAGCTAAAATAGGCCCTGTGCTCCCTAACAGCCCTTGCCCCATTTCAAGAGATCCAGAGAAAGCAAGTCTCTAACAAAAGGAAATGGGATCATCACAGTTGGCTTAGGCCTGTCGTAATTCATCCCTTGGAGCCAGGTATGTCGTTGCTCCAAACAAAACTAAAAAGACCAGATTTTCTTAGCACAGAGGAAGGGAGGACCTGTTTTATAGGCCACCAACTGAGTCTGCCACAGCTTTAAGATGTGTATGTCGGCTGGGCGTGGTGGCTCACACCTGTAATCCCAGCACTTTGGGAGGCCGAGGCAGGCGGATCACAAGGTCAGGAGATTGAGACCATCCTGGCTAACACGGTGAAACCCTATCTCTACTAAAAACACAAAAAAATTAGCCAGGGGTGGTGGCGGGCACCCATAGTCCCCACCTGGCGACAGACGAGACTCCTGTCTAAAAAAAAAAAAAATTAAAAAAAAAAAAAAAAAAGGGATGTATTCATTGACTACACTTCTAAGCTAATCATGGTGCAACACAAAGATTTAGCTCCAAAGATGGTCATTGCAGTGATTTTTAAGATAGTAAAACATTGAAAATATTTAAATATCTAATAATAAAGGATTGTTCATGTAAACAATGCTCTTCCACACAGTGGAATAGTATTAGGCCATGAAACATAATGTAGAAGATGATTTCATGATATGGAAAACATCCGTGATGTAATATCAAGTGAAAAAAGCAGGTTACAACCCTGTATTTAACGTGAGTCCAAATTTGTAGAATATTTCTATATTGCCAAAATTATGTATTTCTTTTTTATTAATTTTGATTTTTATTTTAGATTCAGGGGATAATGTACAGGTTTGTTACAAGGGTATATTGCACGGTACTGAGGTTTCGGCTTCTGTCACCCAAGTAGTAAACATAGTACCCAATAGGAAGTTTTTCACTCCTTGCCCATTCCTCCCTCCCCTTTCAGAGTCCCCTGTGTCTGTTGTTCCCAACTTTACGTCTGTGTGAACCCAAGATTTAACTCCCACTTATAAGTGAGAACATGTGGTATTTGGTTTTCTATTTTTGCATTAGTTCATTTAGGATAATGGCCTCCAGCTGCATCTATGTTGCTGCAAAGGACATAATTTAGTTCTCTTTTATGGCTGAGAGTGTGTGCACTTTACATGGGACACAGTGTCCATTGTCAGCACCCTCAGTTCCTTCAGAAGGATTGGGTTACATTTTTTTTCAGTATTTAGTAGAACTGGGTTTGGCCTTCAGCTCACTTATGGTGGAGGCTGTGGAGTTGTCAGCCTGTATCTATTCCCTTGTATGGAATAAAGAAAGAGAGATAAGAAGGAAGGAATAGAAGTAAGAAAGAAGGAATGTAGAAAGGAAGAAAGGAAGGACGAGGAGGGAGGGAGGGAAGAAAGAAAGGAAGTGAAAGGAGAGAGAAAAACCAACTTGTCGGTAGCAGCAACATGCCAGCCCCTAGTGTTTCTTTACCTTAATTTTATTCTCTGTGTTGTTGAAATAGTCCATGATGAATCTATTACTTTTTATCCTCTTCATTCTGAAAAATTTCAAATCTACAGAAAAATGTAGTTTTAAGTCTAAACACCAATTTTTATCCTTTAGCTATATTTGCTTTATATCTCTTTATACAAATACTTAGGGGTCTGTGTGTGTGTAGCTGAGCTAATTGAGGATTAATTAAAGGCTTCATGACATTTTGCCTCTAAATATTCAACAAGTATATGTTAAGAAAAAGGATATTCTTCTATATAAACATAATATAATCATCACCCTCATGAAATTCAATAGTTATATAATATTCTTTTCTTTCTTTCTTTTTTCTTTTTTTTTTTTTTTTTGAGATGGAGTCTCACCGTGACGCCCAGGCTGGAGTGCAATGGCTCACTGTAACTTCCGCCTCCTGGGTTCAACGATTTTCCTGCTGAGAGCAGCTGGGATTACAGGCACCCGCCACCACACTGGCTAATTTTTGTATTTTTAGTACAGATGGGGTTTCACCATATTAGCCAGGCTGGTCTCGAACTCCTGACCTCAAGTGATCCACCCGCCTCAGCCTCCCAAAGTGCTGGGATTACAGGCGTGAGCCACCATGCCCGGCCAATATTATTTTCTAATACACAGTCCATATTCAAATTTTCCCACTTGCCCCATGTCTTAGGCAGTTTGGGCTACTGTAACAGAATTAATAGAGTGGGTGGCTTAAATAACAAATATTTATTTCTCATAGTCCTGGAAGCTGGGAAGTCCGAAATCAAGGTCCTGGAAGATTCAGTGTTTGGTGAGGGACTGCTTCCTGGTTCATAGCCATCTTCTTGGCTGCAACCTCACATGGCGGAAGGAGAGCTATAGTGTTCCTTCAAGCCTCTTTTATAAGGGCACTAATCCCACCATGAGGGTTCCCCCCTCATGGCCTAATAACCTTCCAAAGGCCCCACCTCCTCATACCATCACATTGGGGGTTAGGATTTCAAAATATGAATTTTGGGGGGAACACAAACCTCGAGTCCGTAACACCCCAATAATGTCCTCTGTGGCTGCTGCTGTTGTTCCAGGATCCAGCCGAGGACTATGCGGCGCCTTTAGTTGTCCTGTGTCGTCAGTGCCCTTTCATCACATTTGCTCAGTTATTTGTTTACATGACACTGACACTGTACACCAGTTATTTTGCTAAACACCCCTCAGTTAGGATTTGTATGATTGTTTTCCCATAACTAGATTCAGGCTAAATACTTTTGGTATGATAGCACAAACTTTTATGTACTTTAAAAACTTTTGAAAAACATAGGTTTTAATTGTTGCATTCCATTTCAATAAGTGTTTCTACCATAATTTGATCAATACTTCCCTCATATTGTGGGATGTTTAAATTGTTTCAGAATTTAATCTATTATGAATAACAGTTGGGTGAACAGCTTTGCACAAAAACGTTTTTGTTTCTGTTATTTCACATTCTTTCCCTATTTATGTATTCCTATTGAGTTAGCATGTAACTTTATGAAATAATTATCTGAAGTACTCCTACTTGGGATCCCATATGGTTTCCATTTTTCTCAAAAGATAGACTCTTTTTTTTCTCTGGACAGTACACATTTTTCCACTTCTGACCCCAAAGAAGTGAGAACACTAGAATCTTTCCTCACTGTGACTATATAACCTCTTTCTCTCTCTGTCAGCATCTGTATATATTGATCACCCATGTCTTCAGAGAGACACTTTTCTACCTTCTGTTTCTATCTGCCACTCAGGACCCTAAATGATACAGGTAGAAAGAGAAGTGCCAATATTTTCAAATGTTAAGCGTGGCTTGTTGGAGACTATGTGTGACTGTGTTCCCAGCGTGGTGAACTGTAAGGAGTCATCAAAGGAACAATCTCTGGGGAAAGATGTCTACAACACTGATATTTTGAAACATCAGCATTTAATGCCATTTGCTTCTTGAGGAGCACTGACCAACAGAACATTCTGAGATCATGGAAATATCTTGTGTCTGTGCCGTCCAATGTGGTAGCCACTAGCCATATGGAATTATGGAACACTTGGAATGTGGTCAGCATAACAAAGAAACTACATCTTTAATTTAATTTGGTGCAAATTTAAGTGCTACATCTACCTAGTAGCTTCTGTATTGGACAAAAAGTTTTGCTAGCATTTGTTGTTGTTTGTTTCTGATCTTCCCTTTATTTCTTACTTTTCAGGGAAGTTCTAATTTTGATGGACCTCAGGGAGAAACTGGAAATGTCGGCCGTTGGGTAGGTGTTAACAGCTGGAGGGATGTATTTCCCCTGAGTTTGTGGAAGAGGATGGTAGGCTGGGGTGAAAATTGGTTTATATCCTTCTCTAAGGTCTCTGCTTTCCATTTTTCTTAGGGGACAATAGGAAGGCGAGGTCTGCCAGGATTAAAGGTCAGTGCTTCATGGAAAGAGTTGCTCTTTGTTCCACACATATGACTACTGTATTTATTATTGATACATAATATCTGCACATATTAATGGGGTACATGTGATATTTTGATACATACATAGAACATATAATGATCACACCAGGGTATTTAGGATATCTATCACCTCAAACATTTATTATTTCTTTATATTAGGAACATTTCAAATATTCTATTCTAGCTATTTTGAAGTGTACAATATATTGTTATTAACTATAGTCACCCTACTGTACTATCAAACACTAGAACTTATTCCTTCTATGTGACTGTATGTTTTACGCATTAATCAACCTCTTTTCATTCTCCCTACCCTCAACCCCCCTTCTCAGCCTCTGGTAACTATCATTCTACTCTCTACCTCATGAGATCAACTTTTTTAGCTCCCACGTGTGAGACAGAACTTGTGATATTTGTCTTTCTGTGCCTCACTTATTCCATTCAACATAATGACTTTTAGTTTCATCCATGTTGCTGCCAATAACAGGATTTCATTCTCCTTTATGGCTGACTTTTATTTCACTGTGTATATGTATCACATTTTCTTTATCTGCTCATCTGTTGGTGGAAACTTAGGTTGATTCCACATGTTTGCTATTGTGAACAGTGCTGCAATAAGCACGGGGTGCAGGTAACCCTTTGATATACTGACTTTCTTTTCTTTGGGTAAATGCCCATTAGTGGGATTTGTGTATCATATGGTAGTTCTATTTTTAACTTTTTGGGAAATCTCTGTATTGTTTTCCATAATGACTGTACGAACTTATATTCTTACCAAAAATATGTATTCCTTTTCTCTGCATCTTTGCTAGCATTTGTTGTTTTTTGCGCTTTTGATAAAAACTATTCTAATTGGGATAAGATAATATCTCATTGTGGTTTCCATCATCAGTGATGTTAAACATTTTTTCATACACCTATTGGCCATTTGTATATCTTTTGAGAAATGTCAGTTCAGATATTTTGCCCATTTTTTAATGGGATTGCTTTTTTTTTTTTTGCAATTGAGTTGTTTGTTCCTTGTATATGCTAGATATTAGTCCTTTGTCAGGTGAATAGTTTGCATGTATTTCCTCCTATTCAACAGGTTGTCTCTTCACTCTGCTTATTGGTTTTTTTTTTTTTTTTCAGTTCAGAAGCTTTTTGTTTAATATAGTCCCATTTGTCTATCTTTTATGGCTTCTTTAAATTGTTCTCTCTGAGGTCAAGGAGAGTGCTGGCTGGGCTGTCTGAGGTTGCATGAGGTTCCCTGAAAGTTTCCATGGCAATTTTTTTCATGAAAAAGGGAAAGTTTATATGATTCTCTGCCTCCTCCCCACCCTGCTATAATGTTTCATTTAGATTGAAAAGAAGCTAATATCCTAATATTTTAGAGTAGGGCTTTCATTTCTATTATTTATTTCATTTATTTCTGTTTCATTGCTCTATATGCCTATTTTTATACCAGTACCATGCTGTTTTGCTGACTATGGCCTTATAGTATAGTTGATTTTTAAAATAAGAGATATAATTACAAGTATTTGCAGGCTTCAGGATGAACTGGGTTTATCCACCATGTCAGTGGTTTGCTAGTTGACTCAACATTAGAGCACTGGTCATATAGGCCCATAACTCCAAATTACAGCATTCCTTGGACTTTGGGAAAATCTGGCTCAGTATTATCTACAAAATTAGATCTGCTGGCCTTTGCAAGATGTATAATAAAGTGGAATTGTAAGTATAATTTTATTTATGGAAAAGGTTATATTTATGCCAAACAAATTGATGCATACCTTTTTTGGCAATAAGGCAAGATTTTAAATTTGCTGTTTATGATAAAATTGAGAATATTATTAAATTTTTTAAAGGTACATAAACCCACCACCCCTCTGCAAGTATTTTCATGTTTTTCTGTTCTCTTGTATAAAAAATAAAGGATTATTATAATGTACATAACATTTTATATTCTGCTTTTTCCTGTTTCCAAATCTCCCTATTATCATTTTAGAACATTATATTTTACTCTATTGAAGTACCATGATTTACTAATCTTTCTTATGTTGAGCATCTAGGTAATTTCTGTTTCGTTGGGTATCGTGGTAATTGATGTGAAGAACGTCAGAGATGTGTATTATAGGTTTTTTGTTTTCTTTTCACTTTTGCTCCACTCATATTATTTTCTTAATATAAATGTATAAGCATAGAGTTATGATAGAGTCTGAACATTGCTATATATAGCCACATTGTTTTTATAAATGTTGCAATATGAATATCACTAATGTGATATGCAAATTAGACCACATTTCATAACCTGGTTCAAAATTTCTAGCTGTATTCCTTTTAAAATTTGGTTCATATTTATAAATCTAGAAATCAACTCTTAAACAGCAGAATAACATAACAGGAATGATTAATAGAACTACTGAATAGTTTCAAAAACTGACGAAGCACAGGTAATTGATCCACATATTGATTAAATTCTGACTTCGAAGTTTTTGCTCTTTGCATATCTATGAATAATTAGTAATCTGGTCAACATGTGAGCAACATGAAAAAGAAGGCAGAACAATTCACAAAATGGATGTTGTCCTCAATCTTGGAAAACATATCTTTTCTGCGAAATGAAAATATTAATTTGTGGGATAAATTAAATCAGTTATAGAATGAATCATTTTAACAACTCATCCTTCGCCTAGAGAGCTAGCTTCTTGCCATAAAGGTCTGTAGGGTTTTAAAGCCACTTTCCCGTTATTTTCCCAAGCACTTTTTGTGCCTTTGTCTCAGAGTGTCATATTTATTGCTGTGATCAACATTCTGAGTTTCTTTGCATGAAATAAAAAACCTTAATGCCCTTGAATGTTGAGTCTATGTGCCTTAAAAGGAAGGACTGTTTAGGAACCAGTTATTACACAAAATAAGAGTTTGGGTTATTTAAACAAAGTATTTTTGCTCCCATCACTAGCTGAGACATTGGAAGGAGATGTGCAAAGACTGGGAAAGGCCCTAAGAATCTGGTCTTGCCTTTTCCCAAGATAAGTGTAAATACCCACGTTTCCTCTTCAACTTCATCTCCTAAGAGGCTTGATCACAACCAGTCAAATCTTGTTTGAGTTTTTCTCTTGTGGTTTCAAGTGATATATTGCAGGAAAAGTTGCTTTCAATAAGAACACTAAAGATGGCTGGTGAACTCACTATAAGTTTTATTCATTTTGACAGGGTGTGCCTGGAGAATCCGGTGAACAGGGTTACCAAGGAGAGCTTGGGTATCCAGGCTCACAGGTTGTATCTGGGAGCTTGGTTTTAGTGCTGAAGGGTGTTTGTTTGAAATTTTAACTTCATTGTTTGATAATAATTTAACATAAATCAGAATGGCTTTGGATGCCTCCTTTCCAGGGCCTCCCAAAGAAAATTGTATAACCCCTTTTCTGAAAAGATTAAACCACAATAGCTAATATTTATTGACCTCTATGTTCTAGACACTGCCTAAAGCACTTGTATTAACTAATTTAATTCTTCAGTGGGAGGCAGGTTATTATCCTCATTTTATAGGAGAAAAATAAAGAGGGAATGGAGAAGTTAGGTAAATTGGCAAAGGTCACACAGCTAGTGAGTGATAAAGCTGGGATTCAAACTCAGGCAGTATAGTTACAAAATCAGTGCTCTTGATTACTGCCTCTGAAGCTGTGTATTCAAATATTATTTAATTTACTAAAATTGAATTCATATCTTGGCATAGTGGTGTGCACCTTTCGTCCCAGCTACTTGGGAGGCTGAGGCAGAAGGGTCACTTTGAGCCCAGGAGTTCAAGGATGCAGTGAGCTATGATGGTGCCACGTCACTCCAGCCTGGGCAACAGAGTGATACCCCATCATTCAATTTGGTAGGAAAAAATCAGTAAAGTGTTTACAGAGTATCTGTTATGCACAGGGAACTGCTAATAGACCTGGGACATTCATACTATTAAGGCAAGGGTCCTGTCCTCAGGAAGTTCATCCAGTGGGGTTTTGTTAGGTTATCAAATGATAACTGGAAATTTAAACTTTCAACCTGTTCTTTCGGCATCGTCTAAGCATAACCCAAATCTGTCATTCTATAGCCCTTCTGGAGCACATTATATGTATTTATTTTAAAAAACAAATTGTTTTTAAGTATACTCAAATTGAAGAACTTCAGAACAACAAATTTTACTAATATATCAAATAATTCTCCATAATTAAAAATCCTATGAGTGTCAGATGATAATTTCAGAAGGTATCTGCTGCTCTTAGACTTGCTAAAGGAACTAAGGAAAAAAAATGGTAGTCAACGTGTAATTAGAGATTATACTTATTTTATGATGGAAAATAGTATCTGAACTGAAGGGAAAGCAACTAAAAGATGTATATTTTCCCCTTTTCTTTTTGATGACTGGCTCAGGACCCTCCACCACTATTATGTCCTTGCTTTCCTGTCTATACCCACTTCATTGCACAGCTGACTGGAAGTGAAGCAAGTCATGCTGGGAACCATGAGCAAGATAATCAATAAAACCTCTCCTTAATTCTCACCTTCCCGCTGGGATGCAAGCGTGATGGTCTATTTAAATAGATGATTGTCAATACCTCACCTAGGAGAGTAGAAGCCATGGTCAATCAATACTTCTAATAGGAAAGTGTTTCTCAGAAAAGCTGGAAAAATATTAAAGTGTCAAAAATCAGCAAAGTGAAATAGATTGGAGAGAAAATGAGCAAATCCCCAGCAGTGTAGTGAGTGAGATTAAGCTACTTAAATGCACCCTTGGCTTTTGATCAAATCGAAAACACAATCCCTTGTCCTTAACCCTTGTGTGTATAAGGAAAAGGTTCATTCTTCAGTGGAGATCAATAGCCTCGCTGCCCTTTCATCACCCTTTTAGGATTTAAAATTAGTTTAGTGAATTCAAATATAAAAGCAATGTTCTCAAACTTTAGTACTCATCAGATTCACCCAGAAAGATTGCTAAAAATAGAGACACTGAGGACTCACACCCTCTGCTTCAGATGGCGTGGGTTTGAAGTGAGTGAAGTGCAGATGCTCCCTGATTAAAGTTTGATAAACGAGAGAGTGATGGGTCAGGGCACCTTAATTTGTGCTTCCATTGGCATCCAAGGTGATTTTGTGGTTACATGGAATATAAATGACTCTTTAAAAATTGGTTGCATTTTAATTTCATCCTTGGATCAGGGACCAAGAGGAAGACAAGGACCACCAGGAACTTCTGGACAAAAAGGCTTAGTGGGTGCTCAGGTAGGTTTGTAAAACAGCTACAATGCAGCTACTCACTAACACTGGCTGGTTCATACCCCTGAGTGTTCCTGGATAAGTAACATAAAGCCACACTGTTTGTTCTGGGATATGGGGATTTCAGAAATTTCTGGAAAAGCTAATTTGATGCAGTAGATATTGATCATCTGCTATGTATCTTCTTCTACTCTAAGTAAGTTGTGGTAATATAGTGACCAATGAGATATGGGTTTAAACCTCGAGGGTATGTAATACAAGTTCATATTTAGCTATAGTAGAAGATGAAATAATAGTACCATATAAAATTATAAATAACTAATCTGCTCCTCACAAATATGTAAGGAAGCATTACTATACCAATTTTATAGATAAGGAAACTGAGGCTAAGGGGAATTAAATGACTTGTCATCTAGATAGTAAGTGTCTGAACTGACTTCCAACTTGGTTCTTTCTACTGCCTGCTTTACTCCCCACCTAATATCTTGATGGTTCATAGGATGCTCAGATAGATTGAGACGGATGATTAGAGTGGCTTCCTGAGGAAATGAGCATTTGAGATGGCTTAGAAACATGAGCAGCATGCTTAGAGTCAGGAATGAGTCTCCATCAGGAAACTGAAAATAGCAGCTCAAAGATGGCCAAAGCAATAGTTCTGCTATTTTTCTGCCTTGATCAGGAAAAAAAATCTAGCCTTATAACTGATTATATTATTGTCAATCTCAGTTGAAAATATCTTCAGTTTGGAGCAGGTGAAAGCCTAGGCTTTTGTTTTCCTCATGTCTTAATCAAATAATGTTTCACCCTGTAGCATAGAAATGATTCCTTCAATTCTCAGTATGTGGTAGATGTGGCCTCCCGCTCCCCTATCCTAAACCCCCAGCCCATAGTGTGTGTATATTATGCATTTTGTATGTTGGAGGATAGAATTAATTAATTGTATTAAATATTAAAGGTTAAACTCCCATCTCTAAGGTGATTCATGAGCGTATTACCAGTTACAGACTATTTCAATAATAACAAGAGAGACAGATAGTTAACTTGGTGGCCCTGGTGGTGATTTTGGCCATGGTCTTGTTGCAGGGGAATCCTGGGCCTCCAGGGCCAAATGGTTCAAAAGGAAAAGCTGGACCAAGAGGAGTGAAGGTAAATGTCAGAGAACACGCACTTTCTTGATTGTAGCTTGAGAGAACCCCTTGGGTTTTCTTAAACAAATCTTTACTTATATCATCACTTCCAGCATACATTTCTGATATGGTTGATGATGCTGTTGACTGAAGGCAAGGCATATAGATGAACATATAGGAAAATGAGTCACATGTACAAGTAGACAAAGATGTATCAACAGATAGATATACATATGGATTCACCACAAATATAAATGTGCACATCCAAATTTAGAAAAAGGCATAGCAATATAAAATTCTGTAATTGATGTTACATACCCGGTGCTGCTAATTTTCGGTACCAAAATTGTTACAGTGTTTGTTAGTCATCCATATTTAACAAAGCCTAGAGAAAAGTATTTACCTTAGGCTGTATGGCATGCTACCAAAACTCGAAAGCAGTGACTGTAAAATCTCTAAGGAAAATGACACAAAATTGCATAAACTCATAGAAGAAAATTAATTAGATATTTTCTCTTTATAATAAAAGGGAGAGATTGGTGACGCAGGAGAAAGAGGCCCACACGGTCGACAAGGACCAAGAGGGCAACCTGTAAGTCCAGTTTCTCTGTTTTGGATTCTTGATTGAATTTGTTTGCCATTTGTTGTTGTTTTACATAAAATTCTAATGTTTTAAATGTATGAAACCACTTTTATTCAGTTCAGAATATAGGTACCAGAGACAAGAAATCAGGCAAATCAGGGAGATATAGTCTAAAAAATCTCACTGTGCACCAAGCCGAGTTTTGATGGAGTCATCTACCACAGCATTGAAGTGTCTTATCCATATTTTAGATTCTGGTAAGAAATTATGAAAAAAGAGGTTTGATAAACAAAAATGGCATCAACTTGATGTAATAAATTGAAATGGCTTTAACATCATTGCTGTGAAACAAAATTTTAATATTCTTGATGAGTTAAACTCATGGTTTCAAATATGACATGACCACCAGAGCTCTTAAGAATCAAAATAGTCAAAGTTTCTGAGACTTCTTGTATAAATTAAGAATCCAAAGATGACTTGGAATTTATTCTGCCTTCTCACATATTGAAGAGCAAAGTGCTAATGTCTCTCATCTGTTTGACAATGACATTTTATAAGCATTTGAGTCTTTTAGGAATACAGAGATGTTCAGTGAAACATTTTTTTTCCAGGGCAACAAATGATACAGCCAGATCAGCAAACTTTTAAGAGTATGGGTTTGATTATCCAGAGCATAGAAATAATCTTTGGAGACCAAAGATCCTAAAAGATTTCCTTTTACAAGACAACACTTTCAAACACAGGGCTATGCATTTTTACCTTAGTTATCACCCTGAACAGGACAGCAAGTTAGCTATTTTATGACTATTTTCAAAAGATGTCTGCAAAAATACAGAATTTGGGTCTCGGGGGTTGCAGATGCTGGAGGTTCTGTGCATCCTTCAGCAAGGAGAAAATGGAGTAACAGCAAATGAACTTCATTATCACCGCCCCTGGCCCCTGCCAAGAACTCATTTTTGGCAATCTTCTGTCTTATTTTTCTTTCTTTTCTAGTCTTTCAGACTTTCCTATTTAGACCATAGAAATCTTTTTGTGTCTTCAGATTTTTAATTTTTCTTCTTAACTGATCTAACTGGTTTAGGGGAACTCTTTGTCCATTAAGAAAAAACACCTATAGGGTTTTGAATTTACTCTTTATTACAGTAAGCTCATTGTCTGTCTATACAGATGCTAAGCTCCTTGGTAGTATCATCATTTTCATGATTATTATCATCACCACCACTGCAACCTCCATCATTGTCTTCAGCAATAACATCACAACTACCAGCATCATCACCACCATCACAATCACCACCATCACCATCAATACCACCATTACCATCATCACTATCACCATCACCACCACCACCACCACCATCATTACTACCACTATCACTATCACAGTTATCATCATCACCACCACTACCACCATCACTATCACCATCATCTTCATTATTACCACCACCATCACCATCACCACTACCACCAACACCATCATCACCATTGCCACCACCATCGTCATTACCATCACCATCACTATCATCAATCACCATTGCTACCACTATCACTACCATCATCACCACCACCTTCACTATCACCATCAGCACCACTATCATTACTGCCCTCCTCCGACACTGTCACTACCACTGCTACCACCAGCAGCAGACTAATTACCATTTATCAAGTACTGCCGCTGTGCCTGACGTTGTGCTAAGCACTTTTCATACACAATCTCACTGAATCTTCCCAACAAGTATACAATGTAGATGATACTGTTATCCCTATTTTACAGATTAGAAAACTGAAGTTTATAGAGGTTGTGCAACTTCCCTAGGGTCACTCAAACAACTAATGTTGGAACTGGATTAAAAATTCAGATCTGTCTGGGTTTATAGTCTGTACATTTAATCACTAAACTATATTGCCCATATTCCAATCTTTTTCTCCAAAGTCTGTGCTTTTGTCTGATGATTTACCAATTCTAGAGCTTCTATTTTTACTTTATTTCACAAGGAAAGCAAGTTTAGCCCAAGGGAAAGTTTGTACAGTTGTGTATGGCTTCCTACAGCCAAGATACCATCTTGCTGATGTACAGATGGGGGTTTAAAAAAACCTAAAAACTTCCTTCTATTGTGGTCTTTCAAAGTTTTAAACCCTTATCTTCTCCAAATCTGAGTGTTTGTCCTATGAAGGTTGTCTCCCAATCTCCATCAAGCCCCATTGTTATCCTTACTTCCTTGCATTGTTGATTTATCCAAGGGTTCAGATATTATCATCAACCAAGTGTTGGTCTGCATGACTCTACAATTCATCTTATATGTCATTTTCTTAGGGTCTTCCTGGTTCTGATGGATACGGACATCCAGGAAGAAAAGGATCAAAGGTGAGGGTAACCTTACAGGGTATTCTGAACTAAGGACTGTAGTTTTTATTTTATTTTATTAAAATAAGTGTTATTTTTCAAATTGTATGCCAGGAACGGTTTGTACATATTTACAAAATGTTTTGGCCACCAGAACTCCCTCCCTAAAAAGTAAAAATTGATTTTGTCGCTCTCTTGTTTAAAAGTCAAACTTCTTCCCTCATCTTCCACATATATGTCAGATATTCCCACCTCAGCTCTGGGAGTGCCAGACCCTTTCTCAACTTCCTTGACTTTGCAAACGCTCGTGTTTCCATTTGGAATGTGCTTCCTGATCTCCATCTCTTGGACAACTTTTACTCATTTTCTAAGACCCAGTCAAGTACCAACTTCTTGTGGAAGCAGCCTTGGTCTTCCCCGGACAGAATTTGCTCTCCTATACTCTGTGTTCCTAAAGCACATTCATATTTCTGCAGTAGTTCCTTTCTGTCAAGGTTGTATTATAATTTATTCTTGTATCCCGCAGGCTGTAAACCTGACAGCAGCATTGCACTTCTGTTTTTCTGGAATTGAGCCTGGCAGAGAGTAGGTGCTCAGTAAGTGTATTTGAATGAATGACTGCCACTCTCAGAAGAAGCTTGTATTTTAATATGTAGTTAATTGGTCACTGACAGGTCTTAAAGCATGGAGGTCACATGGAACTTGTTGAGCAAATCAAATCTCAATACCCACTGTTATTCTGGATGCTTCAGTCTTCAAGTTACATGTATTGCCTCACAAAATAAGAAATTACTGGGGTGTTTAGTGATGCTTAGTTGCTTAATGATGGCAGGACTCTGGGCTGGCTTCTCTGCAATTCTCTTGTTTCCCTGTGGCTGCAAGATGGCACCACTGCCATTTTATTGAGCAGAAAAATGCCTCAAACATAGTAAGTTCTCACTAAATACCTGTGGAATGATGGGCTATGGGGAACCTCAGTGATCATCTAGTTTAGCTTTGTCAATTTACATTTCAGAGAATTGAGGCTTAGAGAAGTGAAGTAACTTGCCTGTGGTCACACAGCTAGTTAGAGGCAGAGCTGAATGTGGAAGCTAGTCCCTTGAAATTCCATCCAGGTAAACTAAATTTTTCTTTGCTATGGACAAGTTTGCATAGCAGGGAAATTCTGGGTAGAATTCAAATGTGTGTGGTTTGAGCTACATGTCAGTTTGGAGCTAAGCACAACTGCAGTCTTTGTTTATTGTGATACAGCTAACATTATGGAACACAGATTCAGTCCATATTTGCATGAATTTTTCTTTGCAAGATGTAATGGCCTCACTTTAAATGTCTCATATTGCTGACTGGCCAACTGACTACATTTTCTTAATCGGTTCACTCCCCTTCTCTCTGAGTTGACTATTTTACACCCTCTCCTCTCTCCTCAAACTTCCAAGATCTGCTTTGTCTTCCATACTTAAAGCAGATGATCATGCTTCCTATTTCATGAATAAAATTGAAGCAGTGAGAAAAGAACCTCCATAAATGTCCACCACCAAGTAGGCCAACCTACTTGCCTCTGTACCCATACACCCTGCCTTCTCTCCTACTGCTATGGACGAGGGTCCATGGTCTTACCTAAGACCAATCCTTGCCTCCTAGACTGGATTCCACTCCCTTTTGCTTTCTGAGGCTCTCGGTCCATTTTTCTCCTCTGGGCAAAACTCACTGAAGGAGTAGTCTATACCAGTGCTTCTCAACAGAATTGATTTTGCCCTCCAGGGGACATTTGACAATGTCTGGAGATGTTTTGGTTGTCAGAACTCAAGGAGAGGGTGCTGCATCTACTGGGTGGAGATGCTGTTTAACATCTTACAATACACAGGACAGCCCCTCCCAACAAAGAACCATCAGGTCCAAAATATCAGTGATGCTGAGGTTGAAAAACTGCCACTCAAGCCTTCACTCCTCAACCCTCCCCACTCAACTGTACATCTGCTTTAGTTGAGGTAAACCCCATGTTGCTAAATTCAATGGTCACTTCTCTGCTCTCATTGTGCTCCATCTCTCAGCAGCATTTGACGGATTGATCATGGGTTTATTATTGATTTTTTCCCTCACTCAACTTCCAATACATTCTATTTTCCTGGTTTTCGTGGTCTTCCCTTTCTCATCCTGCTTCGCTAGATCTTCTGGATATTCTTGACCTTTAAGCATCGGAAGACTCAAAGCTCTACTCACATACCTTCCTCCCTCTTTACTCATCTCTCAGGTGACATTTCTTGGGGAAATCCAGTTCCATAGCATCAATAATGATCAATCCTGTTATCTCCACTTTATCTCTCCAGCTTGGACCAATATCCTAAACTCTAAAAATATTTCCACTTGGTCATTTAGCAGGCATCTTAAAATTGGCATGTCCCCAAACAAATTTCTTCTTGTTTTTTTATTTGTTAACATTTTGTTACAGAAAAATTCAAAAATAAAAGTGGAGACTAGTATAATGACACTCTCCTGCCTCACCCCACGTTCCCATCACCTAATCCAAACAATGAACAACCCCTGGCCAATTTTGTTTTCTTTTGTTTTATTTATACACCCATTCACTTATCCTCCCACCATGCTGATTTCATACCCCCTCCTTCCTCCTCAAACCTCCAAGATCTGCTTTGTCGTCCATGTTTAAAGCAGATGATCATGCTTCGTATTTCATTAAGAAAATAGGAGTGAGGAGAGAACCTCTACTTAGGTTCACCTACTGTAGGTCATGTGATATGTGGGATTTACTTCAAGATAATCATCTATTCCATGCATAGACATTTCAGGTTGCATCTTTAAAAGATTATTTAAAAATGTAACCGCAATACCATTCTTACACCAAAGAATTAATAATAATCCTTTAATATGATCAAATATCCAGTCAGCCAAAACTGGTTCCCTTAACAACCTGCCCCTCCTCCAGCCTCTCCCATCTCAGGGACTGGAAACTTCATCCATCCAGTTGCTCAAGACAGACACTTGCAGCTGTCATTGATAAATCTTTTTCTCTCACTCCCACATTTAATCCATCAACAAATAGTGGTAAGTCTATTTTCAAAGTACATCCAGCATTTTATCATTTCTCGCAACTGCACTGCCACCCTCTGGACCAAGCCAACATAATTTTCCATCTGTGTCACTGCAATAGCCACTGAACTGGTCTCTCTGCTTCCACCCTTGCCTCATATAGTCAGTTCTCCATGCATCAGCTAGAGACATCTTTAAAAACATAGTCAGATCAAGTCATTCCTTTATTCAAAGCCCTTCTGTCATTCTCCACATCGCTCAGAATAAAACCCATGGTATCTAAGAATTTACACAGTGTGGTCTCTGTGAACTCTTTGACTTCATCTCCTCCTGCCTGCCCTCCTCGCTCCACTCTGCTTCAGTGTTCCTCAAACATGTCAGCACATACTCTTCCTCTTACTTCAGGGTTTTTTTTTTTTTTTTCCCACATACTCCTCTCTCTGCCTGGAACGCTCTTCCCCCCTAAGTCTGCTTGTTTTCTCAATTCATGCTGGTCTTTGCCCAAATGCCACCTTTATAAAAAGGCTTTGCCTGACTACCTCATATAAAATAGTGTCTCCTCATCCTTTGATACACATAGTTCTTTATTCCTGCATACCCTTTCTGGAATAACATTGATCTCTTTCTCACGTATTATATATTTCTTTGTTCATTTTCTTCCTCACTAGCATGTAAGTTCCATGAGAGCAAGGTCTTCATTCTGTTCACTGCTGAATTTCCTGTGCCTAGAGAAGTGCTTGGAAGACAGGAGATGCAAATAGATATTTGTTGAGTGAATGATTGCTTTGTAGTATGCCTTTGGTTCTGACAATGAGCACCTGCTTTCCAACACTCAATGTGGTGCCCTTTCCCTTGGTTTCTGTTGGATTAAACCTCAGGTTATTTAAACTGAGAGATAAAAATGCCCTACGGAAGAAGTTTCATTACACAATATACTAGGGAGGAGGGAAATTTGTAAAAATTATTTACAAGTTGTTTCATGTTGAATTAGAGATATGAAATACGGCCACTTGAGAGCAGCTCAAGATAACAACAGTTGCTATAGTTGTTTTTCCTGGCACCTGTTTTGAGTCTATTTCCTCAAAATTATAGTGTCTTCTTTTTCCCCAAGGCATGTCAAGGAAATTTCTTAATCACATGACATTAAACAAGACCTTATCTCATTTCTGACACTAAGGTGAACCTGGATTATAGTGTCTTCTTTTTCCCCAAGGCATATCAAGGAAATTTCTTAATCACATGACATTAAATAAGACCTTATCTCATTTCTGGCATTAGGGTGAACCTGGATTCCCTGGCTATCCTGGTGCACAAGTAAGAAGATATATTTCTGGGCCTGGCAACTGGTAGGCAGCATGTGTCATTTGTCTGTGCTTATTTTTCTTTACACTCAAAAAGTTCTGCTTTTGATTCTATTAAGGGAGAAGATGGTGACCCGGGCCATCAAGGAGAAAAGGGGGCAAAGGGAATAAGAGGGAAGAGGGTAAGAATCAAAGAAACTTCCTGATATCTATAGAAGCCCACATCATTACGGAAGTACATTTCCACTGGGTTAGGACTTCTTAGCAGGAAGCCCATTCCTGCTCAGTCAATGTCATTCCACACCTTCCTTTGGCTATCCCACTCCCCACTTAATCCCACTCTCATTTATCTCCTGAATACAAATACAGTTTACCAAGCCATAACAACAGAAAATCCAAGTTGGGAGTTTTGGTTTTACAATACCAACCTATTAAAACCAAGTTTGGGAGCACCTCTGTCTTTGGTAAGTCTAGACATCATTTGGAAGGATATTGTTTTAGCTGTTGAGCAAACATTGCTGTGTCTTTAGGATTGTTCCAAGCCTTAACTTTCCCTTGCTATTTTTAGAAAAGATTCTTGAGAATGTAGTTGCCATCTTGGTGGACTTTGAGTCCACTGTGCTTTATACAGTCTCCGATTAAAAGTCAATTCCTTTATGTTCTGAACAGTCAGGCTTGAACAGCCACAATCACTGGCAGCTCTTTGAGTAAGCCTGTAGATATCTAACATCTTGGTAATGTTTAGCTGACCAACGTTAGAGACCAAGGTCTTCTAGGAAATGGACTAGTGTTTACTGCAGAAAAGAGGAAAGGAAAGATAATGTGTGTTTCCTAGGTACTCAAGAATTAGCATTTTCATACATTGGCAAGGACATAAAGAAATATTTGATCTGTGCCTAACTTGGCTTGCTGCTGGCTATGGTTCCTCTGATCAACTAACTTTTATTTCTAGTTTCAAATAAAAAAAGATAAAGGATTCACTGTATTTAGATAACACTGTGTAATTTCAAATACTTGGAAGATGAGCAGTGAACCTATGGCCACCATGTGCCTTTTCTGAAACACTGAGAACCAGAAGGTGATAGGGAAATTTTTCCTTTTTCCTGATGTCAGGCCCTTAATGCAGACGTCCTGCATTATTTTTATTATATAACCTCAAGACTCAACAGAGTGTATTGAGTCATATTTTAAGGATCTGTCTAGACGTGTGTGTTTGTGTGTGTATGTACACATGTGCATGACTGAGGTTGGGTATATGGGGGGATTTTTGGATGGTTCCCATAAAATGACCTTCCTCTCTTTCTATTCTCCCTGTCTTATCCCACAGATATACAGTTTATAAACTAACTGGTCAATAGCAGACTCATTGGCATTAGGAATAATAACATATCAAAGTGGAACTGATGGTTGTAATCAAGGAGGAAGCTTATTCTTCTGGCTTGGTCTTTTTTTAGGGTAATGCCGGCTTTCCTGGATTTGTTGGAACTTCGGGTGACCAAGGCCCACCAGGACAAATGGTAACATGTACCCTTCCTTTTTCTTTTGTTTTCAACTGTTGTATAAAAATAAATGAAGATTTGATAAGAAGCATCTCTAAAGAAGAAATGAACATTTGGGACAAACAGCGGGATTGACATAGAGAATGGGGCAAATTTGTCCTACAGCATTAGCTTCAAGTCTTTATACAGTACATTTATTCGATATATATTTTTACTTGAACATGGAGAAGATATTGGAGTGGCTGGAGATTTATGAACCTAAATAAATAAATTGATGCATAAAACCCACTAGAGAGTGAGTTTATCATTGTTTATCATTGCAAACAAGATGAGCAACAATATTTATGCAAAACTAGGGGGAAAGCCTAACAAAATATAATATTTATATAATCTTAACTAACAATGTTGCAAGTCCACGAATATTTTTAAAATTCCCCGGAACATCATTTGATATGAAAGGAAAGACTTTGAGGCTACCATCCTTCTGCTCTGTGCCTTGTCCTAGGAGGCCAGACTGTCAATCCATGAGGGATGGCACAGTAGGTCAGCCATGGATTAAACCTGGTGGTCTCACTTGCAGTCTAGGGTTTACTGGAGAGGGGCAACAAAGTCAGAAAATAAAAAATTTTAGTGCTAGAAGCACCATTCATGGCATTTTTACAGAAGAGGAAACAAAGGCTGAGATGCTGAGATAATTATAGTGACCTGCCTGAGGTCATTAGTTACCACCTTGTAGATTCTAAATAAGAAAAATGATCTCTAGACTCCCAGAGGTTGGAGCCATGAAGCTCTAATCTGAAGGTTTCCAGAGAAGACTTCTTGTTCAGTATTAGGACAGAAAAAGGGTGGTGCTGGGTGGCCTGAAGAGAAGGGATAAGGGAGGAACTGGGGTCTACTTTAGAACTATCGATGAATGGTCCTGGGATCTTCGATAGCCCTTTTTCTGAATGTGATCCTAAACTGTGGTTTCAAAATGACCTGGTCCTCTAAGAGTGTTTCTGTCTAGCCTTTCTGGACTCACAGGTCTTGGATACACCTCTTAGGCAACTGTGGCTTTCTTCCTAAAGGAGTCAGACAGAACTCTAGGGCTAGGAGTGAAGGACAGAAGATGGTCTATGTAGTGTGGTAGAGTTTTGAAGACTCTTTTGCCAACTCTGTAGAAGAATGTGTTGGATCTCAAAATTTTGCATTTTAAACTCAAGTTTCTGTTCTTTCCAGGGTATCAAGGGCCCCAAAGGTTTGGTAGATATGACGGTAGGTGAAGATTTTAATTCCAAACTTTATTATTATTATTATTATTATTATTATTGACATGGAATCTCGCTCTGTCGCCCAGGTTGGAGTGCAGTGATGTGATCTCGGCTTACTGCAACCTTTACCTCCTGGGTTCAAGAGATTCTCCTGCCTCAGCCTCCCAAATAGCTGGGACTACAGGCGTGTGCCACCATGCCTGGCTAATTTTTGTATTTTTAGTAGAGACACGGTTTCACCATGTTGGCCAGGCTGGTCTTGAACTCCTGACCTGTAGTAGTCCATTTACCTCAGCCTCCCAAAATGCTGGGATTACAGGCATGAGCCACTGCACCCAGCCGAAACTTTATTCTTCTTAGAACACAAAACTTTCCACTTTCACAAAATAGAAATCTGTTAATCTTAAAGATTCTTTAGTTTTTTTCCTCTTACAAATTCTGTTAGTACTTTAAGTTTATAGACTTTACTCTGAAATGTTATCACCAAGTCAAATAAAAATAGTAGAATGATATTTTAAATCTAGCAGGGAATTGGGGTGTTTTTGAGCAACACTAGTTGACATTAAAAAAAGAAAAGACTTTGAGGTTACTACCTCTCTGTAATGTGACTTTTTGTAAAGCTCAAAAACTGCTTATAAAGTATTTATAAACCCACACACAGGCTTTTGAATAGCACAGGTTTCTGTGTTTCATGGAACACTTGAAAACAATCTCAAAAGTTATGATAGCATTTCATCTCCCAAGTACAAAAATACTATTAGGCGGGGGGTGGGGAGTGTGGAGGCAACTGAGGAGCAGGAAGTAAAGAGGCCTGGGATGGAGAGAAGAACAGAACAGAGAGGAAGGGGTAGAAGGAAAGAAGCAGAATGACTAGGTGAGGTGTTAGGGGTGCCTGTCTTGGCAGTCATTCTAAAGAAGTGATACAGGAATTGCTATTATAATATAGAGTGCCAAGAATTGAAAGCCTTTCCTTGCATTCTCTGCTGAGATTCTTTGATTTCAACTTCTTCAAAATCAGGTTTGATTCCATTACTTTGTAAGGCAGATTTAAAAAATGGGTACCCCTTATCTACCTATCTCCAAAAATATGGGCACTATATTGCACACACATCTTTTAAATGTTTTAAAATATCGACAGGATTTGGAAATGTAATTGTAGAATAGTCTCATCTGCTCTGACAATTTTTGGGTTTTCTGTTGTAGATTAAAAAGCTTCAGATAGGACTGATAACATCCATATGACATTCCTAAGGTGACAAGTGTGAATAAAAATATGCTTCAAGTTAAATACTTTTTCCTTTTTCCTGTTCTCCCCCCATCTTTTTATCAGCCTTGCAAAATTGTTGATTTCACACGCGACAACTGCCGTAAGTTGTTTCGGAAAGGCTCAAAAGGAGCCAGTGGTATGAGCTGGGGATGGATTACGGATTAGGGGCATAAGTCACCTGAGGCTTTGGCTGAGGTTTGGAAGGTGCCATATTCATTGTGAAAGGCTCTTATAAATTCATCCATTGGGCTTAGTTGCCCTTTAGGTAAGTAATCTTTCCCAATGTGGTCTCAGAAATAAAGTGGATTGACAGCATGCCATCTCAACGATGAAGAGAAGCTCCACTGAGCAATACTGTGCCCCAGGAGGTGTCATAGCTGCACACCTGTGTGCCTACATCTTGCTGCTTCTTATCACAAAACAGAGGAGCTTTGTTCTTTTTATGTAACCCTATTAAATGGGAGGGATCAATAGTCACCCTTTGAGAAGAAATCTGTCCTATTTTATTTACAGTTGTGTTTTAAAAATGGAATTATGAACAATCCAATCTTAAGTAATGTTTAGTCACATCTGCAAGTTGGAATTTATTTATTATGTTCAATGCATTCCAGGATATTTGTGTCCTATGATATGTACATTTATCTACTTAACGGCCATGGGGTGAGAATGTTGATTTTGGCAAATTGCTTAGTTTGGAAGTTTGGGTTTTCTCTGCAATCATCCTGCCCTTCTTACCATAACCCTTCCATGTTCTCTCTGTTCCCATCCAGTGGCTGTTCAGAGAGATTCTGGGCTTCTTTTTCCTAGAAATCATAAAGAATAATACCATCAGTGTGATTATGAAGTAAAAGAGTCTCAGAGTCGACCATATAAAAAGTTAAAACCCTTTTACATTGAGGGATGCCATGAAGTCAAAAGTAAACAGAAAAGCGGGAAAAAATAGTTTGCAATATAAGCAAAGGACACAGGGAAAGGAACTAACTTCCTTACTATATCCTGTTGAAATCTAAAAAATTGCTACTGCTCAGTCATTTTTATCTACAAACACAGACATTGCATAATGGCTAAACCTAAATGTAAAAACAAAAAAACAAACACCACTTTTAGAAAATGGGCAAAAGACATGAATGGGAGATTCAGAAAAGAAAATATAGAAATGTACAATAAATCTGTAAAAATGTTCAAATTCACCAGAAGTCATAGAATATAAATTAAAACAATGAGTTACCCATTTTGTTTCTCAGATTGGAAGTGTTTTAAAAATGCCAGAAGAATTCCTATTCAGATTGGGAAATGTGTAAGAGTACATATTGCTGGTGGGAGTGTAAATTGATACAACTTTTCTGAAGAGCAATTGGCTGGACCATGCATATAAAATCAATACTTACAGAGATTTATATAGGGCTACGATTGGACAAATGTGCGCAGACACATGTACAAGTATGCTCCTCATAAAGGATCATCTATAGAGTAGAATAGATGATATTGCACTAAATTTATTGATGAAAAAAATCGTTACATACTAAGTGAATAAAGATTCAGAATAAATATATCTTAAGCTCCAAGTTTTATAAAATGAAATGAAATAATTATATATTTATTACTTATATACATAAATACATATACATGATGAATTAAGGGTAATTCTAATTTTTTGGGTTTTTTTAGTATTTTTTGAAAATGTATTACTTGTATACATACACTTATATATAATACATGTAGTTTATAATTAGTATCTGTAATTTTATATGTGTATATATTATATGCATGTATATAATATAGTTTCAGAATAGCTCAATGTATTCATTAGGTTTAAGTTCAGTTGAATGTGACCTAAATCCCCAGTAACAGTCGTACAAATGTTATTTCTGAAACCATAGGCTGTAACTAGTCAGTTGAGGTTGATATGGAGCCTGTGGTGGTCGGGGATTAGTCTCTTTATATTTTCCTGCTTTGCCATTGTGTGTATATGGGATGTTCTATTCCCCAAATTCCTTCATGGTCTGAAAATACATCAGACTTCAGTTGTCACATCTATATTTCAGCCACCAGGGAAAGGAAGGGAAAGGAGAAGAATATTTTTTCAAAGTTTTACCTATCATCTTTCCTATTCTATTACCTAGAATTTGTAAGATGGCTAAGTTGGGAAATATTGTCTTTGTTCCAGGCATCCATATGCTCAATCCGAAATTGGGGGTTCCATGACTATAGAAAAAAGGGAGAATGGATTTTGGGGGACAGGTACAGGTCTCTGCCACACTCAGCAGGAGCCTGAGAAGGCCATGCTTGAATTTTCCAGAGAAGATGGTTTTTCATATTGAAGCACACTCATGGGAAAGGTGTCACTGCCTACATAAGCTAACAATGTCTTCTTTTCTCTCCAAAATAATTTCCCTTCCAGTTTGTTCAAGAGGTAAATAATATTCCTTCTTACTCACTTCAATCCTTACCTCTTTCAAGGCATTACACAATATCTTAAATCTGTGTATCTGTTGTCTCAAGGTATTTCCAAATGCCCAGCATTCCCAACCGAAGTGGCCTTTGCCTTGGACATGTCAAATGATGTCTCCCCATTGGATTTTGAGAGGATGAGAGACATTTTATTGTCTCTGTTGATGAAGATGGAAATAAGTGACAGTAACTGCCCAACAGATGCCCGTGTGGCCATTGTTTCCTACAATGCCAAAACCAATTACTTGGTTCGTTTCTCAGACTACAAGGGGAAGGTTGCACTCCTGGAGGCTGTCAGGAACATCCCCCTGGAGCAGTCATCTGGCCGCAGGAACCTCGGGGCCACCATGAGGTTTATGGCGAGACATGTGTTCAAACGTGTACGCTCGGGTCTTCTCATGAGGAAGGTGGCTGTGTTCTTCCAGGCAGGCTGGGCCTATGATGCAGCTTCCATCAATACAGCCACACTGGAGCTTGCTGCAGTGGGCATCATCCCCGTGGTCATCACCTTCACAGAGGGGCACAACCTCCCGGACACCCTGCTGGTATGTAGGGGGAACCACAAGTGGGCAGGGAGCCGGGGGTGCTAACACCTGGTTTCTACCTCTCCATCAAGGACCACATGAGGAATGAGAGGTGTTTAGGAAAAGGATTTCCCTGGAATTGATGTGTATGCAAGGAGTGAGGGCTCTCAGTATGGCCCGTATACTGGTGCTACTCCTAGTACCCACTGGCTAATCTTGAGCAACCTGTTCTGTGCTGTGTGCCTCATATACATTATCTTACTTAATGAGTCCCACAACTCTGTAATGTAGGTGTTATTGTTTATTTCCATTTCTGGGATAAGAAAACCAAGGATTATGGAGGTTAAATATATCATCAAAGCCCAAATAGTTAGTTAGTGGCAGATATTGTCTGCCTCCAGAGCCTGTGCTTAACCACTATGCTAAACTATATCATTGGAGGTCAGAGAATATAATTTTCTTCCTTTTTAAAAACCAGAATATAACATACATACTCATATAACAAAGTGGACAAAGTGCAGTGATTTTAAATGTACAGATGGATGAATTTTTATATATGTTTAAATCCCTGTGACCGATATGTGGTTCAAGATATAGAACACATTCAGTGCCCTGTAAGTTTTCTTCATGTTCTTTATGCAACCATAAAGTAGTTACTCCCCATGGTAATTGCTTCTCTGAGTTCTATCACTATCAAGTACTTTTTGCCTGTTCCGGACCATCATATATATTGGGTCATACAGCATGTACTCATTTGTATCTGGCTTCTTCCAGCCAACATGGCATCTCTTCTTCTTCCTCCATGTCGTGTGTGTGGGTAGTTTGTTCTTTATTATTCCTGTGCAGTATTCCATTGTATGCATACATAACCATTTATTTATTTATCTATTCTCCAGACTTTACTTTCCTAATTGAAACCCATGCAGCACACTCTCATGGAATATCTGGGATGATTTATCAGAGAGAAGGGTGATTTTCTTCTTAAGAGATTCCAGGTTGCTTATGAATGTTAGGTTGGATCATGGGACATTGGCAATATTTCACCAGTTTTGAGCTGCAGAAATGGAAATGTTATATGGTTCAACGTAATAGCTAATCAATTCAGCCCATTTAATTTTCTCTGAAGGTTCAGTGTGCAGTAGAAGTGGTAGGTGAGAGATTTTGTTGACAAAGCTTGGAATATGCATCTAAGAATCAATAAAGTTGTGACAGCTTGCAAACTGTGGGGAAGGATGGACAAAATATCTTGAGTTGAGAAAGTTAAAATGCAAAGGATGAGTTCCTTGTTCATCCTTACATCCCTCTTGCCTAGTATGATGTCTGTACAGGGTGGGTTGGTAGGGTACATCCTCAATAACTGCTAGAATGGATTTATAAAGGCAGGGTATAAACAAATAGCTAATTAAATTAGAGATGCAGCTTTTGTCTTTGGCTCTCTCATCAATAGTGAGGTGCCTTTGGACAAGTCTCTTCACCTTTCTTGGTCTTATTTTACTCAGCTCAAAAATGGAGAGGGGTTGCAACCAGATATTATCCAGGCTGACTTCCAGGTGTAATTATCAAAGAGTTTATTTCTCAGGAAGGGATTTCCTTAACATTTGGAGAGTGATTCCTTGGGTGTGATCACATCCCTCCAATGCTCATCAGTGCTGCTCTCTGAGAGGGAATCCTGGGCAGACAGTGTTGGGATCTTGCACACAGATGATCCTTTGTTGTGATGTTCTTGCCCTCTTAGTTGCCTTAGGCTCTGAGTAAAGGGATACAACGGTATGTGAGAAGAACATGCCAGCTTGTGTACTTGAACCTCAGTTCTGTCATTTCTATCTGCTCTCCTCTTCATTTATTGGACATATTCTTACCCCAGGATGCTGGGAGACAACTTCACGTTCTTTAAATTTAACAGTTTACAAAGCATGTTAAATGATACTTGCCAGCTCAGCTATAATGAGTAACCTCATTTCTGGTGACATTGGTAAGGAGAGAAACTGTAAAAATGACAACTGCATTCTCAGGACCTTTCAGAAAATCCACATTTCTTCACAACTGGCCAGAAAATTCAGCCCTTAACCTCCCCTACTCTGTTCCTCAGCCTTAGGGGAATCCAGTTAGAAGAGTGGAAATATCTTGTGATTTTTCTTCTGAATTATCTGCCTGAAGGCTTTCTTTGATTATGTGTGGGGCTTTGTCTTTCACCTCTATGTTATTTTGACTTTCAGAACAACACCCACATGCTGCTTCTGGAAAAATGGTGGTTGTTCGATTTGAAGCAATTGTGTAAACAGATGTCCTAACTTCCCAGTCCATTTAAATATGCTTAGAAGCTGTGGTGCATATTGAAAAGGTTTATAAAGCCATCCATTGAGTTGTCTCAGACCTAAATAAAACTGCATTATAACATTTGGACTTTCTGTGCCTAATCCCTTTGTTAAGAAATGTCTAATTGCCTTATGTCTGAAAAGAAGACTTCATTAGACCCATTTTTTTTAAGTTAAAAAGCAGAGGATTACAAGGAAAATGCAATTTGTGGGCCAGGTTTCAAATTTTGTTTTTCTTTATAAAAAGTCTAGCCCATGTTCCCTTGAAACAATGCCTAATAGCTCACATTTATTGATCTAGGCACTGTTCTAAGATCTTATTGATACATTTAATCCTCACAACAGTCCAATGAGGTAAGTATTATTATGAGCCCATTTTTCAGATGATGAAAGTGAGACACAGAGAAGTTAAATAACTTGCTCAAGGTCTGGAATTCTCATTAGCAATGGGATTTTCAAAATTCAAAAATCAAAAACAGGAAAAGAAGAGAGACTTTAGAAGATTTAAGTTCTTTCCCTGTATTTATGCATTTTATCTTTACAATAACACAATGATATAGGTCTATGAATTGGCCCTATTTTGAGTTCTGTGTATTGCTCTTAAAAAAGAAGGCCAAGCAATGGAATGATAGCTATAATGGGAGGCAAACAAAAAAATACCTTTAGAAGCTGAAAACATTAAGAAAAAGGCTATATAAATTTTGGGGGTATATTTTTGTGTAATTTCAAAATTCAGATAATTTCAGTAGGACATTCTTTTCTATTTTGGGGAGACAATAAAATATATGTATTTATTTTTATTTTATTTTTAATTGACAAATAATAATTGCATATATTTATGGGGTATAAAGTGATGTTTTGATACATATATACATCATGTAACAATCAAATCAGAGGAATCAACATATCTAAAGTTGGGAACATTTCTTTTGAAGAAAGGTGGTTTTGGGTTATGCAGTCAGGCCCTTTCAGAGGAGGCCTATGGCTGCTCTGTTCTCCGCCAGACTGTTAATGTCCTAAGGCCAGGACCAGCACCAAAGGAAGAATTAGGCAATGAGGCTTCAAACCCTGGTTTTGTCCCTTATGTAATCTGGGCATGTTATTTGGCAATGGGGCCCCCTTAATTTATGCTCTGTAAAATGGGGATAAACTCACAGGATTGTTGTGAGAATTATAAGAGATGGTACCCTCAGGGATATCTGACACTTTCTATGTGTTTACTCAATTGGGTCACTATATTACCATCTTCTTGAGGTCCATAAGAATGCCCTTTGCCCACTCTTTATTAAATCTGATAGTGAGTGCCCATGGAGTTCCAGCCACCATGCCACATGCTTTCCATGCCTTATCATCCCAACCCCTCCCTATTCAAAATGTGGTTCAGGGACCACCAGCAGCAGCAGCATCACCCAGCATGTGATGCCTTTCCCCTGATGTAAGCAATCAGGATCTGTATTTATAACAAGATCCCCACATGGTTTGCATAAATGTTAGTTTTAGGAGTATTGGTCTGAGCCTCATAGCTATGCTACAAGTTAATAATGATAATTGTACATTTCCCAGATATGTGAAGGCCAGAGGTGAAGTTACTTGTTCTCAGCTGCACAGTCCTGAAATTTGCATTCAGATATGGCTGGTTCCTAAGTCTCACTATACAACCTAAACCCTTAACCCAATGCCGACACCTAATGTTTTCCAAGGAATCTAGGAAGAGTTGGCTGTTTCACGGCAGTCTTTGGTGGGACCATGCCAACTGGAAGGAGCCGAAACTGGACTCAAGCTCCTGGGGTCAGTCACGGGTTACCTAGCTCCTCTCTCCCTCTGTCTCCTTCTCCCTACTTTTTCCAGTTTGCTGTCCTTGTTTCTCAAGCCCTTACTTCAACTTGATGACAGATGGTTTCTAATTCTCTCTCCTTAGGGTCCAGTTAGCTCTTCCTCTGTCCAAGGCAAATCTTCCTTTCTAGCACTTGCTTCTTTCCACTCTATTCCCATCTTTCCAAGCCAAGAGACTCCCCCAACTCAGTCCCAGAGATGAACATTATCCCATGGCTTCTGGCAGCTTAGTACGACAGCTGATGCATTGACTTTAACCCACAGGGTTAAGTTTGAGTCAGGGATCATGGGGAGTTTTTTTTTTAATATTGAGAGTTGAAGTTTGAGAGTTGTCCTTGTACTCCTTGAGGAATGTCTTTCTGCCTATCAAACAAAAAAGGATGTTAATTTAACCCCTTTGCCATATCCTTTCCCCTCAATATACTCCTGTCTTTAGCACACAACTAGTCCCAACAAACCACGACTGGACATTTAGGGATGAAGTTGGTTGAGAGAATTGCTAAAGGTGCTGATTCAAACTATAGTAAAATTTTGAACCTCAAGCAGACCTCTTGGTTTATGTTAAAGATACTCTACTGATATTTCCTTCTCTGGTGTTGATGGGACTTTGCAGTAGGAATCATACACAGTTTTCTCCTCTCCTCCCATGCTATCTCTCTGCTTGAACTTTCCCAGGAAGTATCTTGTCTATTTTATCAGTGACAAGGACCATGCTGGCAAGTCCAAAGTCAAAGTAATTAAATGTTTATTAATAACAACTAGGTACAGATGAATCTATACCGAATCATAGCTTCCCTGTGGACTTTTATCATGTTTTTGTTCCTACAATTTTGTTTTTGCAGGAACAGTACAAATTTTAAACATGATCATAAAATTATTGTTTGTTAGAAAAGTTTTTAAAAGGTAAGTGTTCAAATTCAGTTGAATTTGATAGTTTTCCAGCAAATATTAATAGATTAAAGATAGAAGAGTTATGTGCTCTGAGCTGCTCAAAGTGGAAAAGTTGGTGCATTGTCCTGGTCAAGAAGCAAATAGAGAAGGTAGTTACCTAGGACCAGGCTGTGTTGGAAAAGGAAGAGAACTCAGGGGCATTGACTCTTTCCCTAAAACTCTGTCGCTGAGGAAACTGAAGCCAGAGGTTTATCCAAGGCCACATAGCCAATTATGGCCGATGAAGGACTAGGACCCAGGTTCCTGACCTCTAATCTGTTAGTGCTGCACAGAACTTTCCCTATGAACCATCTCTAAGACAAAGGAGGATGAATTTATACAGACTTCGGGGAATGTTTAAATTTGTTTGAAGTCTTTCATACTACTTTAAAAAGTCACTGAAATTTTGCATTTTGTAATATACTTCACCCATGTTTCCTGTGCTTAAAAAATAATGTACACTAACTTAGCATTTCCCTACAACTGTTGGAGTAAAATTGGTGCACCCATAGTTATCGCAGCCTCTTCATATCTCCTGACACATTGCCATGAATTCTGGGTTCAGAAGCCTTCCAGATTGCCTCACGTGATTTCCAGTACAGCTAGCTATGTGTCATATTCCTGCCTACGCTGTTTTCTCCATCCTTGGTGATTAATTAGGTCCATTTGGCTTGGTCAGTACTCAGATCTGATGATCATGTGCAGTAGATCTGAGTGTTGGATGTTGGCAGCGCTGCACTCAGTTTTCATGCCAGCTTTCTCCACGTGGCAAGGAGTTCCACAGATGTGCGCCATGCAGCTGCAGGTTGGAGGTGGGTGTACGCTAATCTGTGGGAGCGAGAGCATACAGCAGAATTCCAGAGATAAGCACAGTCCGCCTCTGGGCCTTTGTACGTGCTGTCCCTTCACACTAGAATGCATTTCCCTGCCTCTTTGCCAGTTAAGTATCTGACTTATTCTCTCAAAAGTGCCAGATGCCATAATTTTTATTAGGTTCCCTCTGTTCCTTTCCCTTGAAATGAAAATCTCCTCTTCCTGTGCTCCTAAAATATATTATTGGAGCTCTTTCTTGTTTGAAAATCATTTATCTATCTTTCTACTTGGATTTTAATCTCTTTGAAGATGTGGCCATGTCATCTTTGTATCTCCAAATGGCTTGCTAATGCTTTCGTGTAGTATCTGTTTAATCAGTCTTGATTGATTTGGATTTCTAAGTTAGGAAAAAGCCTAATTTAAGGTTGCTTTTGCCGTATGAGGAGCAAGAGAGGATGCTTTTGCTTTTATTCTTAGGAGACTTAGGCCTGTTCCCATGGTTTTCTGTGTTACGTTAGCATAAACATTGAACTCTTCATATTTCTTTTCCCACTAGGATTTGTTTTCAAGTAAGCTGACTCTGAAAGACAATATTTGGGATACACTATAGTCCCGAACAGAAAGAGTGAAGAGCTCTGTAATGTCAAGAAAATTTGTTTGCAAATTAACACTTGACTATCTTCCTGAGGTCTAGCCTGACGTCTTCATATCCTCAGCATCTAACATCTTCATACCCTCAGCATGTTGCTACCTGGAGGAGGCTCCAGAGCCTGCTTGTTCCTGCCCACACAGATGAAGGAGGAGAAGCTGACTCTCAGTGGGGCCCTTTTCTGCAGGCTTTGGCAGAGAGTAGATACAAAGATGGACATGGCTAAGCTTAGACATCCACCTCTTTGTAAACCACACCTCAAATCTTGAGGGAAGCATTTCTAGTTTCATCATGAGTTTGACATTCTGCAAATTGTCTGTATAAGTCAGGGCAGGTTAACTGTGACACCGTTCTTTTCCAAGTCTCAGTGTCTTAACAAACATAATAAGTGGTTATTTCTGCTGCCTGTCGTAAGTGGATATGGGCCCTTGCATATGTTTGTGTGGGAGAAGGCATGTTTTGCTGCATGCCACTGTTTCAGGATGTGGGCTGCTTCTGTCAGTGGCCCCATTATACCCTAGGGCCTCAAAGCCTTTTTCTGGATCCTCCTCACCTGACTGGCAGATGAGGGGAGAGGGAGTAATGGAGTACAGTGCATGCACTGGAAATGACATACGTCACTTCCACCTGCATCCCATTGGCTAGACCCCAGTCAGTAGGCACCACCTAACTGCAAGAGGGGCTGGGAAATGTAGTCCAGCTGCGCCCTAGGAAGAAGAAGGAAGGGGTTTGCTGATCATCTAACTAGTTGACCCATGGACCTTGTTGGATTTATTGTTAATATTTTGCTTTTAAGCATTGTTATTAGTTGTTAAATTAATCATAATTGAAAAGGCTAAGTAAAGGAGATAAATTAAATAAAGGAGATAAATTTATATCTCCATAAAGCCTTCCCTGATCCCTCTTCACTCTTATATTCTGGTTGTGATATGTCTAGCTCTGACCACCAGGAATACTCTAGAGGGGATTCCCACATGGTGTCTACTGTTTCCATTCTAATGGTATTTGACATTTACGACTGCCCTTTTGAAGAGTCTGCCATTCAGGTCAATAGCTCCCACCACACTGCATCTGTGAACAATTAATAAAGATTTATGAAGTTTACAAATGATTTAACGTTGTCTCCTTACTCCCATTCCGATGCATGATGTTGGCTGAGTTTTACACATATTGGGAGTCTGAAGACCCACGATACACATACCCACACCAATGACAGTCCAACCTCCAGGTTAGAACTAGGGAACTAAATAGCAATAAATAACTGGAATGTATAATGCTGAGTTATTTGTACACATATTTATATACTTATATATCCTTTAAAAATCATATTCATGTTTTTCTCATCTGAATGAGAAAACACATGAAAAAGATGGCCTGAAATTACTCCAGCTAATCATAAACTTGAGTGTGTGTGTGTGTGTTTGGATTAGATGGATGGAACCAACAGATTTTACTTGTTCATCTGGGAGACAGAGCGCCAGCAGGATGTGGAGCACGTGGCCCGCTGCATTCTCTGCTACGGTAAGCCAGGACAGCCTTTAGAACAGGATGAATTCACTGGTGGCCACAGGCTTGCTCTGCTTGGCAGATGTGTATTTACTTGGCGTGTGCAGGGTTTTAAAATCTACAGAATTTCCTATGAAGTCTGGATTTCTGGTTTTTCTTAGGAAGTCAGACTTGTCATGAGAGTCACAGACACTGCATTCCCATGAGAAACAGTCAGCACAGCTGAGTTGGGCCTGACCCCTCTTAACGGGGTGAGAAGTCTCATAGTCCTCACCGCTCCCTATCTTACCCCTGGCATGCTCTGCTCATTTATCTGTCCTGCTAGCTGGGCTTGTGGTTCCTGCCTTAGTGCACCTTAGTGTGATGGGCAGGCCACTGAACTAAGAATTAAGGGTGATGAGTTCTAGGCCTGGAACCACCATTGACCAGCAGTGGGATACTGGCCAGTCATCCAGTTTGTCTTGGTGCCCAACCCTCATTGCTGTATCCCACACCAACCTGTGCTGGAGAGAAGTTTCTGCTGAAACGCATGCATGCCCACATGTGAAGAGCTCCTGTCCACACCCATTTTACCCAGCACCAGAGTGGGTAAACTTGAAGGGATGTCATGGTTTTCTCTGCTTGATCCACACTAAGCCTAGTACTACCACAAGATACTCAGCTATGACAACTTGGTCAAGTCAAGTGTAATAACTGCCATTTGTGAGTATGTCACAGGTGATGAACTGCTTTCACATCCATCATCTAATCTGACATATTGCTTTTTCGGGCCTCAGTTCCCTCTCCTCTAGAAACCTAAACCTAGCTAGTGTTCATCGAGGTTTTACTATGCGTCAGGCATTGTTTTGAACACTTACATATAAATTAACTCAGTTTTTCTTTTAAACTTCATAGACAACCTCAAAAGGAAGTACTATTATTATCATAATCATTACCTCCATGTGTCAAATGAGGAAACTGAGGTTCTGGGGAGACTAATTTGCCCAAGGTCACATGCTGAGTAAGGAATAGGCCTGGACTGAACCAGGCAGCTGGGTTGCTGAACTCTTGACTATTACCCCTGTGCTTTGCTAATGACTGAATTAGGAGTTTTTAACCTTTCTTGGTATCATAGATCCCTTCTGCATCTGGTTAAACCTATGCTCTCCTTAGAATAATGTTTTTCAGTGCATAAAATAAAAAAACAGGATTACAAAGGAAAATGATTACATTGAAATTATCAAAATACTTAAAAATTTTCATACTGTAATGTATATATTTTTTAAAGTTTTATTTTTAATTGACAAATAATAATTTTATAAATTTATGGGGCACAGTGATGTTTCAATGCATGTATACATTGTTGAATGATGAAATAAGGCCAATTAACACAACAATTGCTTCAAATACTTATCACTTGTGTATGGTGAATATGTTTAAAATCCACTTTTTAAAGCTATTTTGAAATATACAATACATTATTACTGACTATAACACCATGCTGTGCAACAGACCACCAGAACCTATCCTTCTGTCTAACTTAAACTTTGTACCGTTTGACTAATGTACCTCCTTTCCCCATTCGCCTCCCTGCCACCCTCCCTACCCTCTATTTCTATGAGTTTGAACTTTTTATATTCCACATATTATCATGCAACATTTGTCTTCCTGTACCCGGCTTATTTCACTTAGCATAATGTCCTCTAGGTTCATCCACATCACAAATGATAGAATTTCCTGCTTTTTTAAAAAGGCTGAATAGTATTCTGTTATATATATATATATACCACATTCTTAACCCATTTGTCATGTGCTTTTTTATTTGCATTTTAAACGATAAGATCTAGAAGGTTCAATAACTATTATTTCAAAGTACTAGTGAGTGTAAATAATATTGAGCCATTTGCAACCACTGATAAGGAAATCAGTGATTTCTGTTGGTGTCGGAATCACTAGTATTATAGTTGTTTGTTGTCTTTATGCACAGTGAAAAGAAATGTTAAATTTTATTTCAATAGAGGTAGTGAAAATAAAGATGTAATTTTTTCCCATCCTCATTCACAGACACCTTGGGAGACTGTGGTTCCCAGGTTAAGAACACCTGCCCCCGCCAGTTCTAAATGAAAGATTTTGCCCCAGCAATGGGTCCCTAACACCGCTGTTCATCAGAATACCTGTGTACATTTCAATGATAGATTCTGAGCTCCCTCCCAACACTACCAAACCAGAATCTTGGTGTGGCTAGAGCCTGGGAATCTACAGTAAAAAAAGAAAAAAAAAATTCTACATGCCATTTTGATGCTGAACCAGCTTAAGAGCTCTAAGACTACACTATTAGCTTTTCATTTAAAATTGGCAATATTTGATCTTTTTTTCTTAACCTTAAAAAAAAGGCACTTTCATATGGTCGTTAAGGTCACTTCCAGCTCTAGCAATCAATGTTTTTTTTTACGTGGTTTCCCACTAGTGTTGATTTATCTATTGTTAGATTATAATCTAGTATTAGATTATAATTATTTTTTGGAGGAGGAAATAGAGGTGATGTCTGTGAACACAGAGACTGGGAAGCCATATGGCCTAGCGGTTGAACACATTAAGTGTGCAATCGATCTCAATTCTTCTTATGAGAAATGAGCTCATTTACAGTGCCCATTGACTTGCCACCTCACCACAATGCCTGGAAGATAGTGCTCAGAGACGGCTGTCCTTATTGAGGGTCTGGAACTGTGTTTTGCATGGAAAAGAAGGGGATGCGTGGTTTAACTCCGGCCTCTCCCTGCACTTCTTTCCTAGACAAATGCAGACCAGACCCAGAATGCCCGGCTGGCGCGCTGGCGCCCCAGGAGGTGGACGTGGACTTGGTGTTTGTGGTGGACAGCTCCTATGGAGTGGATGCCGATGTGTACCGCGGGTCTTTGAGTCTAGTGGATGCCGCGCTAGAAGACCTGGAGGTGGCTGAGCAGCCGGGTGCATCCCACCGTGGGGCGCGTGTGGCCCTGGTGACGCACACGACACCCAACTTCTGGCCGGGTGTGGGTCGTCTCCCTGTGCTCGAGGGCTTCCACTTGACCACCTATGGCAACCGGACGCAGATGCAGAGACATGTGCGCGAGGCTTCAGCCCACCCCTTACAGGGAACCCCGGCCCTGGGCCACGCCCTGGAGTGGACGCTGGAGAATGTGCTCCTGGCAGCCCCTCGGCCGCGGAGGGCACAAGTCCTCTTCGCCATCGTGGCCAGCGAGACAAGTAGCTGGGACAGGGAGAAGCTATGGACTCTGTCCCTGGAGGCCAAATGCAAGGGCATCACCCTCTTTGTGCTGGCCTTGGGTCCGGGTGTGGGGACCCATGAGCTAGCCGAGCTAGCCGAGCTGGTCAGTGCTCCCTCTGAGCAGCATCTACTGCGCCTACAAGGGGTCTCGGAGCCAGAGGTTAACTACGCTCGGGGATTCACTCGGGCCTTCCTGAACCTCCTAAAAAGTGAGCAGTCCCCGGGAACTAGGGCACCTTGGGTGGAGTGGGGAGAGGAATTTACGGAGCCTGGCATTTGGGCATGCAAGTGCCTGTTACAGATTCACTATTGCCTAATGCTTGTAGCCCAGCATCCCTGGGAAACGCCAGGGAGCACCCCATTTCCTGAAAACCCTGCACTATTACTGCCCTGACATTGTGTCAAGCCTAGCGATGGTTTTTTGTCCTGAACTTCTCATTTGGTGGCTGGGAGCCTCAGACTTCCACGTAACTTTTCAATTTTCTCATTTGTCAAAATGAGAATTGCAGTCTTTTCTCTAACTGTGAAGCCATATGTTCAGGGAGGGGCTTTGAAAGCACCAATATTGTACACATATGAAGCATAGTTACTGCTATTACTATTTAGTACTACCGTTTCCAATAGCATTTGACAGTGCTTCTCAAATTTTTACATGCACGTGAATCTCCTGGGGATCTTGTTAAAATGTAGATTGTGATTCGGTAGGTCTGCATTGGAGACAAGAGTCTGCATTTCTTACAAGCTTGAGAATGATACCAATGATCCTAGTTTATTTGATGTTTATTTTAAAGTAGAAGTTGACATGGCAGTGTGGAGTCAGGGGTTTTCAGGGACTCACTAGGAAGTAAGGGAGACAGGACAAAAGTCTAGGGTCTTCCATTTCAGGTTGGATTGATGAAACCAACAGTGAAGATTAAGGGGCAAGGGCTGTGCCAGTGGGTCCTAGCCAGAATTCTTCCCCATCCCCCTGCTCCAGCATCCTTAACTCCAGTTAGAACTAGTGGATTGTTATTGTTTTTTCTCTTAAAACTAGATGAATTAAATTCGTGGGCAGCCAAATCTGTATCCCTAGCATGATAATGGAGATTTAGAATTGGGATGGCGAGGGTATTATCCTGGTCACATTGTTAGCAGTTTGTCTTGGGTTTCATCCACCAGTGCATTCAACTTATGTGCAGGGTGCTTTGCTGTAACATGTGAAGCCTCCTTGCCCTCCTTGCTTGGAGACATTAGTTTCTCAGTTTATAGGTGGTTGTGGTAGCCCATTGGGAGTCTTGAGGGACATCTGTGCCTTCATCACTATAAGAATAAAAGGAGTTTGATGGACATCTTAGAAGTACTAACACAGCATTTGTACCTCCCCAATTTTAGAGGTAGAAGGATCAGTGAATTGGTTCTAGTCCTAGCTCTGCCATTAGTGAGCTATGTGATCCTAGAAAAGTTCATGAATGTCTCTGAACCTTAGATTTCTTATATATGTAGGGAGTGTTAAAAGAAGGCTGATGGCTTAGAGATTCTTTGAAGGAGAAGCAGCCTGAAGGAATCACTTTTCTAATCTGTTTTAATTTAATTTTACTTTATTTTTTATATTGTATTATGTTAGATTGTATTTTGTATTTTGTTTTTCTTTTGGGTTGGATTTTACTTTGCATTATTTACATAATAGGATACATGTTATGTTTTTATTTTATTTGCTTTTATATTATATTTATTTTATGCTTTATGTGAATATATTTTATGTCTTTTTGATTTTATGTCTTCCAGGATTAAAAACATTAATGTTTTATTTGCTTTTATTTTTATATTGTTATGTTTTATTTCATTTTGTTTCATTTGTTTTATTTTATATTTTAGGCTTTGTTTTACTTGATTTTGTGTTTTGAATTTGATGTCTTCGTGAATAATATTTTGTTTTATTTTATTTTAGAATTTTATATTATTTTATATTTGACTTGATTTTTTATTTTACTTTTAGGTGGGACAAACCAGTATCCATCCCCAGAGCTCACTGAAGAATGTGGGGGCCTACACCGTGGGGACACTGTCCTGCAATTAGTCATGCCTGTCAACAGGTGGGTTGAGGACAGGGTTGAGATTGGTCCATACCTCTGCCCCAAGGCAGAAGAGACTTTCTCCCTAAAGAAAGGTCATATGCAATGCTAGTCCTCAACTTGACCTAAACCACTGGTCCTGGGATGCTCCTGGGTTTGACAGTTCTGATATGGATTGTCTTTCTTCTATTTTCTTCAGACAGGGTTTTGCTCTATTGCCTGTGCTGGAGTGCAGTGGCATAACCTCGGATCACTGCAGCCTTCACTTCCCAGGCTCAAGCAATCCTCCTGCCTTAGCCTCTCACGTTGCTGGGACTACAGGCCCATGCCAACACACCCTGCTGGTTTTGTACTTTTTGTAGGGATAGTTTCACCATGTTGCCAAGGCTGGTCTTGGCATTCTACCAATTTCTACCAATTTCCATCCTACTATATCGCCCCAAGCTTGAATTCCATATCCCAGAGGTAAAATTGATAATGCCAAACATATCATTCTGATTTTTCAAGCATGTCTGCAAAGCTAAGAAAATAGTTAATGCAATAACACAGTCATTAGGAAATGCCCAAACATAAGGCTTACAAATCACAGCAATAAAAATAACAACAGTTGAGCCTCTCAGTTCTTGAGATTTTTTTCATGCAGTTTGACATGGATTGTTTCTATACAGGTTGCCCAGGCACCAGTTTGGTATGTCTGGCTTGGCTGATGATTTGGAAGCATTTGAAGCAACAGGCATTTTTCTAGAAGAGAAGAGAAAAGACATCACAACACCTATAACTCAGCAAGAAGCACTTAAAAATTATGAAAATAACAAATATGACATTGAAGAAAATGAACAAGAAATACCAGCAAAACAAAAAGAAACTAGAAAAGAAATAAATGCAGACACTACCTATGGTAAAAACCAAACTACTTCTTGGTCCTTAAGTTGGATTCACTTTTTTCATTTTTAACTTTTTCTTAAAAAAAATCCTGTGCACTGTGTTAGCATGCAATTTTTTTTAATTCAGTTTGCTTACAAATCCACAGGTTCATGTATGCAGCTAAAGAAAATAGTTTAAAAAGAAAGACAAAAGCTACCTTTCACCTGGCCGTCAAACTGGAGCTGGATGAAAGTTATTTCAGGGTATACTATGAAGGCACACTCTATGAAGTGTCTGCACCACCTTTGCAGAGAAGCAATGAGTTATTGCAGAAGTGGTGAAGATACTCCTGACCTTGAAATGCACCTACTTGGAGACGGGTTCTACATTTCAGATACATCTTAAACAACTGTAGCATCAGTTTTGGATTATAGCATGCAGTAATGCAAATGCAAAGTTCTTTTTTTTTTTTTTTTTTGAGACAGATTCTCACCGTCACCCAGGCCGGAGTGCAGTGGCATGATCTCGGCTCATTGCAACCTCCGCCTCCTGGGTTCAAGCGATTCTCCTGCCTCAGCCTCCTGAGTAGCTGGGATTACAAGAGCCCGCCACCAAGCCTGGCTAAGTTTTATATTTTTAGTAGAGACAGGGTTTCACCATGTTGGCCAGGCTGGTCTCGAACTCCTCACCTCAGGTGATTCTCCTGCCTCGGCCTCCCAAAGTGCTGGGATTACTGGCATGAGCTACTGCACTTGCCGCCAAGTTACTTTTTATATGTGATCAACAAATTAAGCAGAACACTAAACACATGAGAAAGAGATACAGGAAAACTTCTCTGTGAAGTTCTGGAAAGTGATTCAAGATAGCTGAAAGAATTTCTAGTGAGTGGTGTGGTTAGTCCTGGTTACATTAAAGGAGAGATCATTTATCTGAGGTTTTGAATGTGCCTAGACGATTCTCCATCTGGGGCTACTGGCTAGGTGGCCATGGGAGTTATTCACTCTCTTGGTGACTCAGTTTTCTGCTCTGTAAAGTGGGGATTATATGAGTCCTACCTCATAGGTTTGACAATACAACTTGATAATTCATGTGTTTGCCACATAGTATACATCCACACAAGTTAGTTGTTAAGATGCTGATGATACGTGATACCTTTCAGATTTCAAAGCAAACACATGTCCAAAATAAATAACAGAATCAGACAGACATAGGAATACCACCTCCTTAGGCTAGAATATTAAACATAGAAGAACTTACCTTGTTGGTTCTTATGTTTTCAGTATAGAATATCCTCAGGTAATCTTACTAAGGTAGTGATTTTCAGTCTTGATTGTACATTAGAGTCACCTGGGGATCTTTAATGATTGACCTCAGCCCAAATCAGTCAGAATCTCTGGGTGTGGGACTTACCCAGTGATTCCACTGAACAATCAAGAGTGAGAACTACTGCTTTAAGGCATTCTTTCTCATAAAATCAAGGTGGAAAGGTTGGGAGAGAGTTTCCTAGTTAACTAATCCAATCCCATTCACAGACGAAAACAAGTTTGAAGGTCCCCGATACTTCTCAGCTGCTCTGTTGTTACATGGCTCTGGCTGGCCACTTTACTTTCTGTTTTCATTCCAAGGCCATTCAAAACCCTCACCACCTCCTCAAGGTCCTTCCTCTATGCCTCTTCCTCTAGCAGATATGCCTCCCTCTTTTTTTTATTCTTTTCAAAAGAAATAAAGGTGACCGAGCGCAACCTCCTGTAACTTTCTGTATTTCTGCAAGCCTCTCTTCCTGCCCTCCAGTTGGAGAAAAGAAATGGCCCTTCTCTTATTCTGAATTGTCAAGAAAGACCAAAGGGCTCTTCCAGACCTTGTTGACTTGTGCTTCTTGGGATCTGGCCACTGTTGGCCACTACCTTCCTCTTTAAACCCTCTCCTCTCACAGCTTTGGAGACAATATTCTCCTCATGTTCTTCTATTCTGGCTAGTCTGTCTTTGTGGGCTCCTCTTCCCAGATCCACCTTCACAGAGGGATTCAGGTTTTATGGAATTTATATAATTTGGGGGCCCTCTTTAAGAAAAAGATTAACAAAATTATTAAAATTAAGTGAAAAGTGAATATTCATTTAGAAGAGCCTTATGCAAATGATTTGCTCTGAAGCCTAGGCTTTATTAATGTCATGATGAATCTGCTACACCCTTCCCCACGATTCTTTCTTCAGTCCTCCAAACACTCTGCACACACCACACTACTTAGCTATGCTTCCCACCCCCCAACATCAACTATCCCCTCTGTGCTGGTGACTCTCAAATCCATATCTTCCACTATAACTCTCTCCTATGCTATAGCCTAGTGTATTCAATTACCCTCCAGATCGTTCCACTGGACTTGCCTGCAGTCACATCAAACCAACTTAGTTCAACAAACCCAACTCATTGTCTTTCCCATTCAAATCTCCTTCTCTTCCTTTACCAACTATCTTTATTGGTATGAACCACCACTGGCCAGGAATGGAAAGCCAAAACTCAGTATTATTTTTTAAAAATTAATTAATTAGATTTAGGAGTGCAAGTACATGTGGATATATTGCACATTGGTAAAGTCTGGCCTATTAGAGTACTCATTACCCAAATAGTGTACATTGTACCCAAAAGATAGTATCTCATCCTATATGCCCCTGCCCCTGCCCTGGCCCTCCCACCATTTGGAGTCTCCAATGTCTTATTCCACTCTGTATGCCCACATATACCAAATGTTTAGCTCCTACATACACGTGAGAACATGCAGTTTTTGACTTTCTATTTCTGTATCATTTCACTTAGGATAATATCCTACAGTTCTATCCATGTTGCTGCAAAAGATGTGATTTCATTCTTTTTTATGGATGAGTAGTATTCCACGTAGTATACCACGTTTTTAATCCAATAATTCATTGATAAACATTTAGCTTGATTCCATGACTTTGCTATTGTGAATAGTGCTCCTATGAGCATATGGGTGTAGGTGTCTTTTTGCTATAATAATTTCTTCTCCTTTGGGCAGATACTCAGAAGTGGAGATGCTGGATTGAAGAGTAGTTCTGTTTTTAGTTCTCTGAGAACTCTTCATACTGTTTTCCATAGTGATTGTACTAATTTACATTCCCACCAGTAGCGTTCCCTTTCTCCACGTTCTCACCAACATCTGTTGCTTTCTGACTTTTTAATAATAGTCATTCTGACTACTCTAAATGCTATCTCCTTGTGGTTTTAATTAGCATTTCTCTGATGATTATTGATGTTGAGTATTTTTTCACATTTGTTGGCTGCTTGGATGTCTTCTTTCAAAAAAATGCCTGATTGCCCAATATTATTCTAGTGGACCTCTTCTCCCTTGCCTCCTGCTGTCTAACTGGTCTCCTTGATTCCAATTTGTCCTCCTTCCAATTCCATTCTAAACAGCTGATTGACATTTCTAAAACACAAATATGGTTGTGTCCCTTCTCCTCTTTTATGGTTCCTCATTGTTTATAAGATAACGTTCAGGTGCCTGTGGAAGGCACATGGGCCTTTACAATTAGACCCCTGCTTTGGTCCTCTGGGGCTTTACTGGCTGCCACTTCCCTGCATATGCCTTTCGTGGCCTTTATGCCCTGCGATTTATTCTAGATCTCTGTACCATTGCTTACCCTCACCTGACCGTCTACATTTCCTCCACAGTGTCCATGTGGGCTATATCTACTCATCTTTCACTACTCAGCTCAAGTTTCACCTTTCCTTAGAGCTTTTTCTATGTCCCCAGGTAGTTTTAAATTTTCACAGCCTCCTTGGTGCTCCCGAATCTTAAGACAAATTCTGCTATAGTGCCTGCTACCTTTCATTGCACCTACCTGTGAATAATTAAATGAGTTATCTCTCTTCACAGGTGCCAGGCTGATCTTGGTACATTTTCAATTTCTGTGTTATATCCAAAGCACACAGACCAATGTTTTGGTTTTCCCCTCCAAGTAGGGCTATAAGACATATATGCCAGGGAATAGAATAAGCTGGAGCAAAATTATAATTTCATTGTAGCTGCTCTTCATACCTGCCAACTCTTTTCTTATCTTCACCTTTACCTTTCTTTACTCCTGGATTCCATGAACTACTGTGAGGAAAATTGCTACTGCCACCGCATAGTTCTTCCAAGAAGGCAAAGGTTAATATTCACGGTAAAAAATAAAGCCAAATATAAGACTGGGGGCTAGAAATAATTGCTTGGGTAAAAATTTGTTGGCCCTCAATGCCTTAACATACTGGTAAAAGAAAAGTTAAGACTAGTGGTATTCTGAATGTTAAGCTACAAAGATAATTTAGAGATAATTAGCATGAAGCATGAAGGACTCTTTCGCCTATAGCTGTACTGACCAATATAATAACTGCTAGCCACATTGGCTATTTACATTTAAGTGTAAATACTTCAAAATTAAATAATATTAAAATTTCAGTTCCTTGATTGCACTAGCCACATTTCAAATGCTCAACAGCCACATGGGAGTGGTGGCTACTATATTGGACAGCACAGATTTTCCATTATTTCAAACATTTCATCGTTATAGAAAGTGCTACTCTAGAAGTCTAATTTAGGAAGAGCAGTCCCTGTTTGATTGTCTCTCAGACCCAAAGCAAGGGTGGAGGTTCTAAAGATGACAGAGTGTCCCTAGGAAAAGTGATGGATATATTTGAATGAATTCTTGGTTTGTCAGTTCAGAATCAGTTGTAATGGCAGAGGTCGGTGCCGGCTGATAACTAACCCGAGTCTGTTTGTTGGCTCTAGAGAGTATAGCAAACAGCTCACCATTGGAGTGTTTTTCTGTTGACAACAACAGGTTTTTGAATAAGTACTTCTCTTACTTCTTCTGGACCTGTACTGCTTGTTATCTTATATCCTCCAGAGTAGGGGTCATGCAGTGAGCAAATTCAAATATGACTATTCAAAGCATAGGACTATTTCCATGATCAATTTCTTACCAAACTAAGAGCGTATCTCATCCCTGTGGATACAGTACATCTGGTCACCTCTCCTAGAAAACTAGTCTGTGTTGATTATACTATTGGGAGGTTAGCAGATAGTTTCACAGAAACAAAGCATGAATTTTAAGGCTTGCGTTTTTGAAGATATTATCCTCTTTATTTAAGGGTACGTGGAAGGCCTAGGAGGAACTATGGGGAGGATGGCAGCATTCTGTGCTTCAGGGCCAACCTGGGTCAGAAATACTTCTATGTGATACGAAGGATACCCAAGGAAATCTGTGCTCCCTAGAAGTTGAGGTGGGGAGGGTTATATACCTGGGAAAATCATTGCCTCATGTAAAATTCAGGGAGTCTCAGATCTTGCTTTGCTGTAATGTGTTGATTTCCAATGCTGTTTTTAATTGTTCAGGAACATCATGTTTTTCCTTTAATAGATGTCTTAATTTCTCAGGCAAGAGTCAGGGCACTATAAATAATAAATACGCTAGATTTGCTTAGGTCATTAGAAGACTGGAGACAAGGGATTGGGATGGTTTGCAAAAGGAGGGAAAGCAGTATAATACACAAGGGAGGAGTGCTCAGTATCAGAAAGATTTATTAATATTCATTCATTTATTCACTCATTTATACATTATCTGTGGCATGTCTTCCAGGTACTGTGCAAAGTCATAGCTATAACTATGTTGCACCTTTCATATGTTATACGACCCTTTATAACATACTTGTGATATAGAAGTTTTTAAAAATATTGCTTCTATAGCTGAGGAAATTGAGGCTCTGAGGGGTTAAATTACTTGCTTAAGGTCACAGAACTAGTTGGTGGTGAGGCTGAGATTCATTCCCAGGTCTGTGACTCCAAACCATTGCTCTTTTTCTGTCATGCTCGTGCAGGAAATTCAGCTCTGTATTTATTTTGTTGCAGGTCCTTGTTCCATGGATCCAATGGAAGGTGAGTGTCAGGATTACACCCTGAAGTGGTATTACAACAAGGAGGAACGGGTTTGCCAGCAGTTCTGGTATGGCAGCTGTGGGGGCAATGCCAACCGGTTTGAAACCAAGGAAGAATGTGAGGCTCAGTGTGTCCCAATACAGTAACAGTACAGGCAGAGCCCTGTTACTGTTAAAGGCAGAGCTTTTAATGCTGATGAAATGGAGATTACCATGGCTGAGGCAGGACCTCACAGCTCAGAAGTGACATAGCCCATTCCAACACCTTGGACATCAGATTCCTAAACGCCTGAATGTTTTCCCGCCAACAAGGACTTGGGCCAGATGATTTGTGACTTGAGGACTGAATTCTAATAGTTAAAAAAGTAACTGAAAGATATTTAAATGAATTAGGACCGAATGGAAAAGAAACTTGAACTTGACCTATAATATTATTTTAAAATTTGGTGGTGCTATGTAGCAAAATAAAAATCAGTGTAAGCAGTGAGAAAAGCCTAATCCAGAAATGAATCGAAACTTGGTTTGTTTGGTTTTTTTTACCACCAGAGAATAGGGAAATATTAGTCAAAGAGAGGGCCTGGAAAAAGGGACATCTAATGTGAACGACCTTCATCCTCACTACTTAATGTAGATAAAGAAAGGCATTCTTTATTAAATCATTCGGCATAAGACTGTGTGTGATTCTTGCTCACTACAATCTGTGCTATACTTTGTGACATTGTGGTTGATGAAGAGACAGCAGTGATTTTTCCATGAGACCAAACCTTTGGCACCCATTATAGTGATTTCTGTCCTTCAAAACATGGTGACTCAACAATTAAGGCTGACATTATTAATGAAAAGTGAAATGAAAGGTTTACATTCACCATGGATGAAACATTTTGCAGCAAAGATATTAAGGAAAATTGTGTTTTTTGTGAGATTTTCCTCTGCCTCATGGCTTGATTCTCTGGGTCTCTAACCATGGGCCCAGCTTCCAGACAGAATTGGGAACTGTGTGGAGGAGATCTGTGGGCCATTGAGGATGCATGGCTTGGGGCCTCTGTAGGATCATGCATTAGTCAGCTGGGGCCGACATAGCAAAATACCACGGGCTTAAACCACAGAAATTTATTTCTCACAGTTCTGGAGGCTAGAAGTTCAAGATCACAGCACTGAGGGCGCTCTTCCTGGCTTGCAAATGACTATCTTCCCGTTGGGTCCTCACATGGCCTTTCCTCAGTGCATGCTCATAAAGACAGCAAGAAAGAAAAGACCCAAGCTCTCTGGTGTCTTTTTTTTTTTTTTTTCATTTGAGACAGGGCCTCACTATACCAATATTGCCTTGGCTAGCCTCAATGTCTTGGGCTTAAATGATCTTCCTGCCTCAGTCTCCTGAGTAGCTAGGACTATAGGCATGAGCCACTGCACCTGGCTCTGGTGTCTCTTCTTATAAGCACACCACTCTTATTGGACTAGGGACCATTCTTATGACCTCATTTAACTTTAATTACCTCCTAAGGCCCTAAATACAACTATAGCCACATTAGGGGACAATATGAATTCTGGAGAAACACAAACGTTCAGTCCATAGCTGATCACAAGCAGCTGGTTGTCCCCCAGGGACACAGGATGGAGTTGCTCTCTGGTAAGTTCCTGGTTGTGTAAGTGTGACTGCTATAATCTGTGTGTTCCTCCACACAGTCTGGCGACATAGCAGGCGGAATGGAATCAGCTTTATACAAAATGTTCAAAGAAGCACATTTTAAATTCTATTTTTATAACAATCATTTTAATATATCACAAATGGATGACTGTGTTCATGGTAGCAAATCTATAAGACACAGAAATGCACATGGAAAAAATAAAGATCACCTATAATCTTTTCTCCCAAAGGTAACAGTTTTGATATAATCCAGACTTTTTCTAATGAATGAATATACTACCTTCTTTTTCTTCCTTAACACAATACAGGCAACTGATTTTTGATGGGAATTAAGTGGCAGATGCTCCATCCTGCCACAGAGCTGCTCATCATATGAATGGGTATATGCATTTCTCTGTTTTAGGCATAACTTCAGCTGCCTGAGCGTAAAATGGCCAAAGTGATCTATCCTGAGGATGGTATTTGATTTGAACGGTGATTTATTTTCTATTTCTTATTCCCATTCTTCCCTTCCTATGTCCAGGAGCTGGGAACACCAAGGCAAAGCTTCAATAATAAGATCATTGGGAAGAAACATTCAAGTGTGTTGATTGTCCCCATTTGTTAACTTACGAAAAAACATAATTTATAAATCTACAAGAGAGAGGCTTTAATTCTTATAAAAGGTTACAGCCTGCAAGGTGGTTGTCCCACAGGCTGGGAATCCTGCCTCTAGCCAAGACTAGAGACAGGAGTTTGGAAGGAGGAGGGGTTGGGGTAGGAGTTTTATGCTGAACAGGTTGGCTAAACATACATGTTCAACAAGTTACAGGAGGAGCTGAGTATTCAAGAAAGTGGCCCTGACACAGGCATATTAGATAAACATACATATAACTTATGACTGATGTTCATTTTGAAATGAATAGATGAAATGCATTATATCTAGCCCCTATATGTCAAAAGATCTTTTCAGGACATGAAGGCACACAGGCATGCAGTCTCTGTAAACCAGCAAGAACCAGTCCATGGCTGGTGGTCTTCTCATCAGGAGAAAGTTACTGAAATCAGCCTCTTGTCCAGTCAAAGCTGTTTCTGGTTGGTGGAACAGGGGTTCAGTGAATCAGCATCTGTGAGCTGGATGAGCTGTAATTGTTTTAATACTGTTTATCTGGAGGCCAGTACTTGTTTAGCTGCTAGAGAAAAAGAGAAACCTTGTGGCAGTTAGAACATAGTTGATTCTTTAAGTGCAGGAGTGTGTGACTTAACCCTTGCCTGGCATGGTCTTAGGTCCTGTTTATAATTTGGTATCTTACTGCCATGAAAATCTCCTCTGTCATTCTTATGATCCCTATTTTAACATTAATGCTGGTCAGTTGCGTCTAAACTCTAAAAGGGAGGAGGTATAACCAGGCATGTCTGACTTTCCATCCCGTCATGGCTGGGAATTCAGTTTTAAGGTATTTCTGGGGTTCCCTTTGCCAAGAGAGAGTTCATTCAGCCGATAGGGGTTTAGGATTTTAAAGTTTACACATCCTTGGAACATTCATGAGATCCACCTGCAGTTCTCCCTGTGTTTACTAGGTGGCGGTATAACCCTTTCACGGAGCTCCTCTGACTCTCAGCATAAACCTTATACTCCGTAAATTCAGAGGTAGCAACAATATAGCCAAGGGCAGAAACAATTGTCTATTGTTTCAATATTCATCCCCACTCTTGTATACACAGTTTATAAAGCACTTTCCCATGTTATGTCATGTATTTGCCCAGCCCCACCACTAAATCTGGGATGTTGGCATTGTTCTTCCAATTTTGGGATAAAGAAACTATCTTACAGAATTGATGTGGCTTGGCTCAGACCCGTAACAGAAACTGGCCTTGAACTCCTTTTTATCCTGAGACTAGGGCTCCTTGAGCTATACTGCATTTGTTCCAAACCATTAGCTGCCACCAAAGAATTCTGAAAGTCAGAACCACAGGGGTGGGAGGATGGGCTTGATTTCTGCCTCAGATTCCCTGCTCTGCCATTTGCTGGCCCCGCCCCCACCCCATCCCACCCCACCCCACCCCACCCCACCCCACCCCTCTGGTTCCGGCCTGGGTGGAAGTAGGAATGGACTGAAAGAGAAGTTGAACTGCAGTGCAGGTCAGTTGTGATGGCAGCTTCAGCCAACCCCACAGGGATCTCTGGACCTAAGTGGGCTTGTGTGAGTTACCCCAGTGTGGGCTGACTTGGCTAGCAGGTGGGGCAACAAGTTCTTCCTTGAAGCAGGAACTGTAGAGCACAAACCACACTCATCATAGTCCCTTTACCTGGAATGTCCTTTTGCATTGTTTTCAAATTTCCCTAGCTTCCAAAATCCAGCAGGACACAGTGAAAATCATCTGTGCAAGTTCTCAGAGATCTAGCCTTTGCATTCATCTCTAGCCTCACCTATGGTGGCGGTTGTTCTGACCATCTAACTTTTCATTTGAGCAATACCATTTCCTTGAAATGCCATATTCCATTCACCTATGCTGTTGCCCTTGGTGATACTGTTGTGGGAAATGCCTTTATTTAATTTATTTACAAATATTTAATAGGCATCTATTATGTGCCATATCCATTACCTGTGTCAAAACCCAGCTCAGCTCTCATTGCCTCTCAGGAAAACACCTCCCATTGCTCCCTTTCAAGAAAGAAGTAATTAGTAGCTCCTATAGGCTGCCTTGTATACCCTTATCTTTTTGCCCTTTTGCCTCCATTTCACACCATTTGCCAATTAGTCTCCTTATTAGGCCATGAGCCTCTTCGTCTTGGAATCCCCTGCCCAGGAGAGGGCCTGACACATCTCCCTTTAGTTCTGATATTTAAACTCCCTGCCAGTTTTCAGACTGTTAGAAATGCTCCACAGCCATCCCAACAGTTGGTTTCCTTCTATATCTCTTGCTCTAGAACAACTTTTTGCTTTGTAATTCTGCTTTTATTTTTATTCTGCATTTGTTTCAGACACCAGGGCATCTGCCTCCATCAGTCAATTGTAAAAAGGTTCATGTGTTTTTAAATTCCTCCTTGGGTCTGTTATTTCATTAATTATAACCTTGCACTGCTTTGGGGATATTAATTTATCTGATGAAAGAATTGAGACCCAGAAAGGTCAAGTGGCATCAAATCTTACACCATGATTCAATTGGTAGCCTAAAATTAGAATTAAAATGTGTTTTGAACTGATTTGGCATCTGCTTGGTTCACTCTGCAAAGTTTAAGGGTTTTAATCATTATGTGAATTGACTGCTTTGCACTTTTAAACATGTAGTAGATTTCACTGATCCTAGAAAAGTGGGGGGTTTGCGATTGCTAGGCTCAGAACTTGGTTGCCAGCCACGTATCAAAATGTGTAAATGCATACAGGGATTTTTCCTGAGCTCTCCTGAGTGGAGATCATGCTGACTGTGTAGTATTTACGGTTCTTCCTTTAATTTCTAACCTCTTGTGATCTCATGGTGGATTCTTCCTTTAACTTTTAAATAACCTCAAGGTATATTTCTAATACAGCTGGAGGGTCCATGTTGGGATTATGGTGTTATGGGAAATACCAAGACTGGGGCATGTGAATTCAGCATCTGGTTCCCTCCCCAGCTTTCCTGGTGACTTCATAGAAGATACTCTATTTTTCTGGGCTTTGTTCTTTTCTGTCTGAGGAGACTGGAGAGGAGAGAAACATTACTTGCCCCTTTATAGTCTCTCTAAATTCTGCAAACAAAAGCATTCCTTCTTTAGCTAATCTCTTAGGAAGCTAAAAGATGCAAGCCCAGCCAAGGACAAGAGAGCCACCCAGCTGAACCCAACCCAAATTAATGACCCACAGAATACTGAGCTAAATAAATGGCTATTGTTTTAAAACACTAAGTTTTGTTGTAATTATTAATTGAAAAAAGTTGTGGCTGGGCTTGCTCCTGTGTCTAGTCAGCTACCAGTCTGTTGGTCAGCTGGCTAGCCTAGGGTCAATTCCTAATGATAAAAAAAAAATTGTATATTGGTATTCGTGTAATAATATAGCCTCAAAATACTTAAAACACCAATGCAATTAGATTAGAGAAAGCATTTAGAAGCAGAATAATTGGAAAGGAAGTTGTAATATAGTTTCTATTCATACACAATATGAATAGATATCTAGAAAAGTAAAACATTCTAAGAGAACAGCAATGTTACAGGAAGAGTCTTCTCCATCAGCCTGGAGCCTGCAGTGATCATTCAACAGCTGATCATGATGGACACAAAATATGCTTGAGAAAGAAACCTTTGTTTTTGTAATCCACTAAAACTAGGGGGTTGTTACTAAAGCATTTCCAGGCCTGTCCCCAGAGATACAGATATAGAGAAATGGGAACTCTCAAACATGGCTTTTGGAAGCAAATATTAGAAAATGTTTTGGCATTTTCTAGTAAAATTAAAAATTTAGATACTATGAACCAGCAATTTTACTTGGAAGCATATTCCCTGAAAACTCATTTGCTTGATGACCCAGATACAACCACATTCATGAATGATTTTCACAGCAGCATTTTTAAAAAAAAAGCCTAAGTTGTAAACAGCCCACATGTTCATTAAGAGTGAAATATGTAGGCTGGGCGTGGTGGCTCATGTCTGTAATCCCAGCACTTTGGGAGGCCAAGGTGGGCAGATCACTTGTGGTCAGGAGTTTGGACCAGCCTGGCCAATATGGTGAAACCCCATCTCTACTAAAAATAGAAAAATTAGCCAGGCATGTTGGCGGGTGCCTGTAATCCCTGCTACTTGGGAGGCTGAGGCAGGAGAATCACTTGAACCTGGGAGGTGGAGGTTGCAGTGAGCCGAGATTGTGCACTGCATTCCAGCCTGTGTGACAGAGTGAGACCTTGTCTCAAAAAATGGAAAAAAAAAAAAAAAAAGAGTGAAATGTGTGAATATGCTGTAGTACATTAAAATAAGGTGTACAACAATGAAAATGAATGAATGAAATTGAATTAAGATTAAGCCACATTGACTAAATCTTTTTTTAATTTTTTATTATTTTATTTTATTATTATTATACTTTTAGTTTTAGGGTACATGTGCACAATGTGCAGATTTGTTACATATGTATCCATGTGCCGTGTTGTTTTGCTGCACCCATTAACTCGTCCTGTAGCATTAGGTATATCTCCTAGTGCTATCCCTCCCCTCTCCCCACCGCCCAACAGTCCCTGTAGTGTGGTGTTCCCATTCCTGTGTCCATGTGTTCTCATTGTTCAATTCCCACCTATGAGTGAGAACATGCAGTCTTTGGTTTTTTGTCCTTGCAATAGTTTACTGAGAATGATGATTTCCAGTTTCATCCATGTCCCCACAAAGGACATGAACTCATCCTTTTTTATGGCTGCATAGTATTCCATGGTGTATATGTGCCACATTTTCTTAATCCGGTCTATCGTTGTTGGACACTTGTGTTGGTTCCAAGTCTTTGCTATTGTGAATAGTGCCACAGTAAACATACGTGTGCATGTGTCTTTATAGCAGCATGATTTATAGTCCTTTGGGTATATACCCAGTAATGGGATGGCTGGGTCAAATGGTATTTCTAGTTCTAGATCCCTGAGGAATTGCCACACTGACTTCCACAATGGTTGAACTAGTTTACAGTCCCACCAACAGTGTAAAAGTGTTCCTATTTCTCCACATCCTCTCCAGCACCTGTTGTTTCCTGACTTTTTAATGATGGCCATTCTAACTGGTGTGAGATGGTATCTCATTGTGGTTTTGATTTGCATTTCTCTGATGTCCAGTGATGATGAGCATTTTTTCGTGTGTTTTTTGGCTGCATAAATGTCTTCTTTTGAAAAGTGTTCATGTCCTTCGCCCACTTTTTGATGGGGTTGTTTGTTTTTTTCTTGTAAATTTGTTTGAGTTCATTGTAGATTCTGGATATTAGCCCTTTGTCAGATGAGTAGGTTGCGAAAACGTTCTCCCATTTTGTAGGTTGCCTGTTCACTCTGATGGTAGTTTCTTTTGCTGTGCAGAAGCTCTTTAGTTTAATTAGATCCCATTTGTCAATTTTGGCTTTTGTTGCCATTGCTTTTGGTGTTTTAGACATGAAGTCCTTGCCCATGCCTATGTCCTGAATGGTATTGCCTAGGTTTTCTTCTAGGGTTTTTATGGTTTTAGGTCTCACATGTAAGTCTTTAATCCATCTTGAATTAATTTTTGTATAAGGTGTAAGGAAGGGATCCAGTTTCAGCTTTCTACATATGGCTAGCCAGTTTTCCCAGCACCATTTATTAAATAGGGAATCCTTATCCCAATGCTTGTTTTTGTCAGGTTTGTCAAAGATCAGATAGTTGTAGATATGCGGCATTATTTCTTTTTTTTTTTTAGGGTGCATAGTAGATGTTCTTTTTTTTATTATTATACTTTAGGTTTTAGGGTACATGTGCACAATGTGCAGGTTTGTTACATATGTATCCATGTGCCATGTTGTTTTGCTGCACCCATTAACTCGTCCTTTAGCATTAGGTATATCTCCTAATGCTGTCCCTCCCCTCTCCCCCCACCCCACAACAGTCCCCAGAGTGTGATGTTCCCCTTCCTGTGTCCATGAGTTCTCATTGTTCAATTCCCACCTATGAGTGAGCACATGCGGTGTTTGGTTTTTTGTCCTTGCGATAGTTTACTGAGAATGATGTTTTCCAGTTTCATCCATGTCCCTACAAAGGATATGAACTCATCCTTTTTTATGGCTGCATAGTATTCCATGGTGTATATGTGCCACATTTTCTTAATCCGGTCTATCGTTGTTGGACATTTGGGTTGGTTCCAAGTCTTTGCTATTGTGAATAGTGCTGCAATAAACATACGTGTGCATGTGTCTTTATAGTAGCATGATTTATAGTCCTTTGGGTATATACCCAGTAATGGGATGGCTGGGTCAAATGGTATTTCTAGTTCTAGATCCCTGAGGAATCGCCACACGGACTTCCACAATGGTTGAACTAGTTTACAGTCCCACCAACAGTGTAAAAGTGTTCCTATTTCTCCACATCCTCTCCAGCACCTGTTGTTTCCTGACTTTTGAATGATGGCCATTCTAACTGGTGTGAGATGGTATCTCATTGTGGTTTTGATTTGCATTTCTCTGATGGCCAGTGATGATGAGCATTTTTGCATGTGTTTTTTGGCTGCATAAATGTCTTCTTTTGAAAAGTGTCTGTTCATGTCCTTCACCCACTTTTTGATGGGGTTGTTTGTTTTTTTCTTGTAAATTTGTTTGAGTTCATTGTAGATTCTGGATATTAGCCCTTTGTCAGATGAGTAGGTTGCAAAAATTTTCTCCCGTTCTGTAGATTGCCTGTTCACTCTGATGGTAGTTTCTTTTGCTGTGCAGAAGCTCTTTAGTTTAATTAGATTCCATTCGTCAATTTTGGCTTTTGTTGCCATTGCTTTTGGTGTTTTAGACATGAAGTCCTTGCCCATGCCTATGTCCTGAATGGTAATGCCTAGGTTTTCTTCTAGGATTTTTATGGTTTTAGGTCTAACCTGTAAGTCTTTAATCCATCTTGAATTAATTTTTGTGTAAGGTATAAGGAAGGGATCCAGTTTCAGGTTTCTACATATGGCTAGCCAGTTTTCCCAGCACCATTTATTAAATAGGGAATCCTTTCCCCATTGCTTGTTTTTGTCAGGTTTGTCAAAGATCAGATAGTTGTAGATATGGGACATTATTTCTGAGGGCTCTGTTCTGTTCCATTGATCTATATCTCTGTTTTGGTACCAGTACCATGCTGTTTTGGTTACTGTAGCCTTGTAGTATAGTTTGAAGTCAGGTAGCGTGATGCCTCCAGCTTTGTTCTTTTGGCTTAGGATTGTCTTGGCAATGTGGGCTCTTTTTGGTTCCATATGAACTTTAAAGTAGTTATTTCCAATTCTGTGAAGAAAGTCATTGGTAGCTTGATGGGGATGGCATTGAATCTATAAATTACCTTGGGCAGTATGGCCATTTTCATGATATTGATTCTTCCAACCCATGAGCATGGAATGTTCTTCCATTTGTTTGTATCCTCTTTTATTTCATTGAGCAGTGGTTTATAGTTCTCCTTGAAGAGGTCCTTCACATCCCTTGTAAGTTGGATTCCTAGGTATTTTATTCTCTTTGAAGCAATTGTGAATGGGAGTTCACTCATGATTTGGCTCTCTGTTTGTCTGTTATTGGTGTATAAGAATGCTTGTGATTTTTGTATATTGATTTTGTATCCTGAGACTTTGCTGAAGTTGCTTATCAGCTTAAGGAGATTTTGGGCTGAGACAATGGGGTTTTCTAGATATACAATCATGTCATCTGCAAACAGGGACAATTTGATCTTAAAAGCATATACTTGAGAAAGAGACAGAAGTATGCATACAGTAGGATTTCATTTATCTAAGCTCTAAAATGAGGCAAAATTAAAATTAGATTGTTATCCTTTATGTGGTAAAACTAGAAAAAAATCCAAATATATGGTCACCGTTGAAGTCAGGACAGAAACATGGTAGATACCATGATGTGTTGCCTGCATCCCACTTCGGGAATGAAGAGTTTGTTCTTCAGCTGCTGTGAGTGCTGCTGGAAGGCGACTCTCAGAGGTCAGTCCTCATTGAGGATTTCCGCAGAGGAAGAGAAATTTACCTTCCATGGGCAGACGCATCCAGTGACTGGTCAACACTGAGTTATAAAATCCCAGCCCAACAACTTGGGTAACTCCGCAGGCCATCCCGGAGCTGCTTATGGGGTTGACTGAGGCCTTCCACTGGACTGCACCACGGCCCAACTTCTCTCGCTGCCTAATTTCGCTCTTCATTCCACAGGTGTTGATTTTAAAGACACTCCCATGTAAATGTCCTACATGCTCGTCTCTGTTTCAGAGACTGTTTTCTGGGGACTCCAGTCTGTAATCCTCTTGTGGAGGGAGGTGGCTAGGACCGGGAAGGAAAACACAAATGCTAAGAATGTTCTATTCTTCTGTCAAAGTTGTATTTTCACAGGAGTTCACTTTGTATGTATTCATTAACGTGTATATTTATATTTTATGCTGTTGATTTATGTTTCATGCATCATAGTAATCCAGAAATTCCTCAGAAACACAAATCCAGGACAAGTGAGCTGATGTCACCCTCATATGACCCCTGATTCAGGAAAATAAAACATATTCTTTTAAGATATGTGTCAGCCTGAGTGAATCTCCTTTTTTTGGAAGGGGCAGGGGCTCTTCATTATGCATCTATGAGTGGACACATTTTAAAAGCATATTTTTTTCATTATTCAGAATGTAGCAATTTTGTCAGAATTCCTTCTATCAGGAAAAGAAAATTCCAGACTGGTTCCTGGTCTTGCCTTCTTAATCACTTTCCTCAGGGAAAACTGAAAAGTGATCTCAGAATGTTGGTCTCATTTTAATCCCGTGGTCCTTTGGACGTAATTTTGTTTTGACTCAGAACTGTACAGGGGCTTAAAGAGAAACTTATAAGTGTAGATGTAAGAGGTGATATATAGCTATTCTGTCAATACATATTTACTAAGCACCTACTATGTGCTAAGAACTCTTCTAGCAGCTCAGGAAATGACAGTGAAGAGTAACAGTAAAAAAAAAAAAAAAAACCCTGCCCTCATGGAGTTTACATATTAAGAGCACAGCTGAGGATCTTAGAGCTAGTACCACAGTAAATAAGTAAATTATCCAGTGTGTTATAAGGTGAAAGCGCTATGAAATAAAAATGAAAGTATAGCAAGGTAAGGGTACCAGGAGTGCCAGCGGGGAGGTTTGGGCAAGTATTAAAAAGATGGTCAGGGCTTGCCAATGAGGGGCTGACACTTCAACAAAGATTTGAAAGAGGCAAAGGAAAAGCTTGTCCTTGAAAGGCTATGTAGATATCAGGGACAAGGTCATTCCAGGCAGAGGCAACAGCTAACACAAAGAAAGGCTGTGGCCGGGCATGGTGGCTCACGCCTGTAAACCCAGCACTTTAGGAGGTCGAGGTGGGCAGATCACAAGGTCAGGAGTTCGAGACCAGCCTGGCCAACATGGTGAAACCCTGTCTCTACTAAAAGTACAAAAGTTAGCCAGGCATATTGGTGGGCGCCTGTAATCCCAGCTACTCAGAAGGCTGAGGCAGGAGAATTGCTTGAACCTGGGAGGCAGACGTTGCAGTGAGCTGAGATTGTGTCATTGCACTCCAGCCTGGGCAACAAGAGTGAGAGTCCATCTCAAAAAAAAAAAAAAAAAAAAAAAGAGAAAGGCTGCAAGGTGGAAATGTACCTGGTTTGTTTGAGGAACAGAAATGATGATGCCAGTATGCACGAAGTGGTATGAAAAAGTGAGTCAAAGAAATGAAGTTAAAGAGGAATCAAGGAGGAGAATCATATTGCATATGGCCTTATAAAGGATTATGTTTAAGTTATCTATTGCTAGGTGACAAATTTTTCCAAACTTTATGGCTTAACTCAATGAAAACACTTACTTTGTTCACTAATCTGTGATTTGGGCACAGCTCTGTGGGGAAGTACATCTCTACTTTCCTCGGCATTCGTGAGTATGGCTTGAAGGCTGGGGCTGGTATCTTCCCTAAGGCTTCCTCACATGTCTGGTTGTTGATGTTGGTTGGGACTTCAGCTGGGGCTGTGGCCAGACCACCTATATGTAAACTTTCCATGTGGTCTGGGTTTCCTCACAATATGGTAGTTGAGTTCCATGAGCCTCTAGAGAGAGACAGAGCCAGCTTTTGAAGTCATGCCCTGTCCCATTCTAGTCATTAGAAATGAGTCACTGGTCACTGAGGCTGGTCCCTAAGCAAGGTGAGGGAGATTCAGCTCCACCTTGAAGTGTGAGGAGCATCCTAAAGTTTGCAGATATGTTTGAAAACTACCTTTTAAAAAGTTCTCCAGATTTTATTTTGAGTAAAGTCCATTGCAGGGTTTTGATAGAGGAGTGAGATGATTTGATTTATGTTTTAAAAGTGTGAATCTGCTGTAGTGTTGTCAATAGAATATAGGCCTGCAAAGGTGGCAGTGGGGAGATGAATTAAGATGCAAGGGATAATGATGCCTTGGATATGATGGGTAAGAAATGGTGATATTTTAGATATATTTTGAACTTAGAGCCAATATTGACAGATTGAATGTGGGATATGAAAGAAAAACAAGAGTCAAAGATGCCAGAAAGACTTCTAGCACAATCAGCTTAAAGGAGGAAGATGTTGTCAACTGAAATGCGGGACAGTCGTGAGTGGAGCAGGTTTGACGAGTTGTTAAAGACCAACAGTTCAGCTTTGGAAATGTTGAGCTTGAGACGGCAATTAGACATGCGGCTGGGGATGTTGAGTAAGCAGCTAGATATGTGCGTCTGGAATTTAGAAAAAGGCCGGGGCTAGAAATATGTATTTTAAAGTCATTAGACTATAGATACTATTTAAAGTTCTGAGATTGGATAAGATTTCCAAGTGAACGAATGCAGAGAGAAAAGAGAAGAGGACAGAGGACTGATTCCTGGAGCACTCCAGCATTTAGAGGAGAAGCCAGGGAAAAGAGGAGAAACCAGGGAAAGAGACCAAGACAAAGGGACCAGAGCACTAGGAGGAAAATCAAGATATTGTGATGTCCTTCCCGGAAGCGCCGAGAGAAGAAAGTGCACTGAGGAGGAAGAACTCTTGGCAAGTCTGTTTTTATTACAGTTCGTTGGTTATGAGTATTGTAATCATCTTTTTAGCTTTGGGGAGTGTCATTTTGGCTTCTTTTTCTATAAACTTTCTATTGATATCTTTTAAGTCAAATTTTCTACTGAATTGGTTATCTTTTTCTTACTGATTTTAGGATCTCTTTGCAAATAAAGAAAATTATCTGTCATATGTGCTACTGATATTTTTTACAGTTTGTCATTAGTATTTAGACATGGTTTAACATATGTGTATGTTATATAAAATATATACTGTAGTACTCTATATACATATAGTACTCTCTCTCTCTGTCTATATATATATATATATATATCTTTAAAGTAATAAAATTACATGAATTATATTTGTAACTATCAGTTGCCTTAACAGCAAGAGCTCCCCCCGATCCACATTCTATCCCAGGAATCTTCAAAGTTGGCTGTGGGAGGAGGATCTTTCGGCTGATAGGATGGCTGACAAACAGAACAAACTCTGTTTCTCGGGCTTTGTCTTCCTTTCTTACTGCCTCTTTCACTCACTGCCACCACCTTGTCTCCTTGGGTTTTAACCATCCCAACCCTACCCCACTATGAAGTTTAGAAAGCTGAAAGCTGAATTTCCCAGACTCCCTTGTAGCTAAGGGGGCCTTGTGACTGAGTTATGGCTAATGAAAAGCAGGTGGGAGAGTGCTGGTGCTGTATTTCCATTTTCTTGTCTGTTCGTTTTTTAACCTACAATATAGACACGAGCCTGGAGATCCGGGAAGCTTCACTAAGGATGGCAGAAAGATGGAAAGAGTCTAGAGTCTTGAGGGCATAGACTTTCAATCTACCTGCCTTGGTCTGCCTGTCCCAGACTTCTTGTCATGTGAGACAAATTACTCGTTTGGGCCATTGTTTATCAAGTTTTCTGGAAACAGCAACCCAACAGTACCCTAACTGATACGTAGGCATTCAAAGCTCCTCCTTTAAATCCCTAGCTCAAGTGTAGAAAGGCCCTTCCTCCCCTGTGCTTTAGTCAAGATTCTTTTGGAGGTGACAGAAGTGAAACTCAAAACAGTTAGGGCAATAAAAATTTTTGGCTCATGCATCCTTCTTAGGAAATGTATACAGTTGTGCTTCTGGAACAAGAAACTCAAATACTGACTAAACTCTATATTTCTATGTTTAATTCTCTTTCTCTCTGTGAGTCAGTTTCAGTTTTTCAGCCCAGATATTTCTAGGAGTCTTGAACCACCATCGTGACAGTTCCTTGGCCACTTCTACCCAGCTAAGCCACCAGAAAATAAGGATCAGAGGGCTGGGGACTTTCTCACTCTCAGGTCCCCTCCACCTGGTGGATGACGTCCAAGATCTGCCACCAAGAAATCTCTTGACACTTTGAATAATCAAAATTAGAGTCTCCCCTGGATGCTACCTTGGTAATCTCCTCTCAGTCCTGATTTTCTGTCAGAAAGACTTCCACTCTTCAGTTACACCTATAAGAGGGTAGCTTTTATCTTGAAATATTATGAGCACATGTTAAAAATAGATAAGCATTCCTACAAATGTAACTATATATTTAGGTATGAGGAAAAGAGAAGAGGAGGTTATTTTCTCATGGGTGTCACCCCCACTGCCCTGTTCCAAATTATGTGAGAATGTGCCTTTAAAAGGAAAACCGCAAAACTGGAACCAATTGTCATAAATTAATTAAAGTTCAAGAGAACTCGCAAGAGTTATGTAAGTCATAATGTGATTGGATTCAGGTTAGGGAAGGAATGGTTGAATTTCAAGAACTTCTCGGATTTCTCCATCTTTCCTACATACAGAATGATGGCAAAGAAGGAAAACAGAAAGGAATGTTACACTACAAATCACCATAACTTATGAAATAAATACATTTATGCAAAAGGAGATGGTAGAGGCCTTCCAGTTAAGTATTGCAGAATCAAGATAAGCCAACTTCATTCTCCCTTCTGAAACAACAAAAAGAGCAGAGACCATATGAGAAGAAAATTTCAACCCACAATCAATGAAGAATAGCTGCCAAATGCAGTGAAATTTAGACCATTCTCTTTTAATTTGCAATTGTTTATCCTCTACCACTCCTGATTCCTCCTTTCTGCACTTCTCCCCAATATATTTATCAATTTTTATAATTTATGAGATTATTTTTTATAGTCTCTCCCCCTCTCCCTGCTCCCAACAAGGCAAATTCAGCAAGGGCAGAGATGTTTTTTCTTTTGTTTACTGATGTATTTTGAAGGCTGAGAACAGTACCTGCAATGTGATGTCCACTCAATAAATATTTTTTGAATAAATTAATTTGCTTCTTCAGACCCCACCAGTGCATAGAATTCTCCATGTGTAGGTGGTTAATGAGGATACAAACTGTCAATCTCTGATCTTGGAACAGATGGTTTGCTGGAATATCCTTGAGCCCCATTTAATATTAAAAAGCAGTAAGAAAGTTCAGATGTAAAGAGTAGCAGAGATGCCATCTCATGAGAGTGAAGCTGTGGTAGGGTAGAGGCGAAATGTTTTGGGGCAAGGTCATTTGAAGAGGAGTAAGCACAAAGTCACTACATGAAGAATCTGGGATATTGGCCTCATGGAGTCCCATGTCTAACTACAAAAGACAGAGCTTCAGAGTAGAAAGTTGGTGGGAGAATATTTTGAGGCAATAGATCTAGACCCTATTTGCCAGCTGGGCCAGCTCACCTAGACTGATGTCTGTTACCATACCCTATTCTTCAGCAAGCAGCTGACCAAGAAAAACTAGCTCCCGTTAAAGTATAAACAATAATTTAAAAAACCAGCCAGAAACTATGATAAAAATATTAAAAGATAAAAATGAAGAAACTCACTAAAACAAGAACACCAAAATAATTATTTTACAAAGCATAAGAAAATATTGAACACTTTCCTTGAATTAAAATAAGATACATTAAAAGAAATATGTCTCTTTGCACTAAGAGCTCAAAGAAAAGAGACAAGTGTACAAATAAGATAATAACAAAAAAATTCTAGAAAAGGATTTTTAAAATGAGCTGGAAGAGCCAGGAGAAAAAAATTAGAGGAGAGACTGAAGCCATTATATAAAAGATAGCCATGTTAGAAATATCAATAAAAGGAGAAAAGGTAGTACCAAAAATACAGTTAGGAATATTGAGGATAGGTTTCAGAAAAATGAGCAAAATAAAATGGAAAAGCAAAAGAGCATTTAAAAGGATTACAGAGAAAATAATAGAAACATAAAAAGGATTTTATTAATACCTAATTAGTACCCTTGAATAAGAGTAAAGAACAGAGAAAGTCAAATTGTCCTTCTTGCAGATGACATAATCTTATATACAGAAAAATTAAAGATGCCACAAAAAGCCCTTAGGACTGGTTAATGAATTCAGTAAAGTTGCAGCATACAAAATCACTAGCATTTCTATACACCAATAATGAACTAGCTGAAAAAGAAGTCAAGAAAGCAATTCCATTTACATATCTACAAAAAACCCAAAATACCCAAGAATAAATTTAATCAATTTATTGATTAAAATAAATCAATTTTTCAGGCTCATGTCTGTAATCTCAGCACTTTGGGAGGCCAAGTGGGGTGCATCACTGAGGTCAGGAGTTCGAGACAAGCCTGGCCAACGTTGTGAAACCCCATCTCTACTAAAACTACAAAATTAGCCAAGCATGGTGGCGGCACTACTCAGGAAGCTAAGGCAGGGGAATTGCTTGACCCCGAGAGGTGGAGGTTGCAGTGAGCCGAGATTGTGCCACTGAGCAACACAGTGAGACTCGTTTCCCCCCAACCCCCCAAAAAGTTGAAAGACCTCTACAGTGAAAACTATAAAACACTAATAAATGATGCTGGTTTCTTCTGGTTTTCAGTTTCTTTTCGGTTTTGTTTCGGGGATTCCCCTCACTTTCTTTAAACTCAGGTATAGAATTAAAAGACTGTTAGTGAATTTCACCCAATATTTCTAGATACTTTTTAGTGAGAGGTTTTCCCCTTCAGTATATCTAGCACATAATATTGATAGAAATGGAAATCTGCCACAAGTATTTCTTTTCTCTGTTTAAAATTTAACTTTAATTTTTAATAAGGCTTTCCATGTACATAGATTAAAGAGTCAATTGATTCTACTAAGGTTACTATAGAAGATAAAATTTTCTTGCCTCTTGCCTCCCCAGTTCAGTGCTCTAAAGACAACCACACTCAACTCTTTCGTTTTTGTATAATATTCTCATGCATCTCTTTCTTGCTTTTCTAGTTTTAGATATTCTCTATAGAATTTCTTTAAAGGCTGCCTTAACCACATCTGCATTTCCCTTATCATCCTCCAATTAATTATATCTATTTAAATGAGATAAATGTTTACTATCTATATTACTATGACTATGCAAATATTGTTCCTAACAGAGCCATGTTTTATACATTGTGTGCCATTTATTATTTTCTTAGGAGTAATGGTCACTTCTATTTCTTGTTTTGTTTGACTGTCATTTATACATGCATCACCATTTCATTGCCAAATTTTGTAGGAAGTGTAACTCTCCTTTCACTTTATTAAATACATGAGTTATTCTATCAGGTTTGTCTCTCTTCCATCTCTCCTGAAGCCTTTCTGCTCTACTCAGGACTGCTCTTGCTGTATAGCTCTCTGCCTTCACCATCATACTGGGAATACCTTGGCTCTGTCTTATGTTGATGATCTGTTTTCTGGATTCCATGGCTTTCTATTTGTTAGTTCCTTCATGTGTTTTAATGGAATACATGCTTCAGCAGATTTTTTGGGACTATATTAACATCTAATGGCTTTATTTATGTGTTAGCTATTATAATAGCATTTCTATTTCCAGGAAGTGGTCTTATTTTCTTAATAATGGCTTTGCTGAGACATAACTAACATGCCATATAATTCAGCTATTTAAAATATACAACTCAATAGTTTTCAGCACATTCACAGAGTTGTGCAACCATCACCACAATCGATTTTTGAACATTTAAATCACAATCACCCAACCAAAAAAATCTGTACCCATTAGCAGCCACCCACCATTTCGTTCCAAATTCCCCACCCTCCTACCTTGGGTAAACTTAAATCTGTTCTTTGACGCGATAGTATATGTGGTGCTTTGTGAATGGTTTCTTTCGCTTAGAATAATGTTTTCAAGATTCACCTGATTAAAATATGTATCAGTATTTTATTACTTTTTACTACTGAAGAATATTCCATTGAATGAACATTATATTTTGTTTGTCAGTTTCCCAGTTGATGGACATACGGATTATTTCCACTTCTTGGATATTATGAATAATGTTACTATGAACATTCATGAAAAGGCTTTTGTGTGGAACATATGTTTATTTTTATTGGTAGATATCTAGTGCTATGGTCTGAATGTTTGTGTCCCTCTCAAATTCATATGTTGAAACCTAATCACCAATGTGATGGTATTAGGAGGTGTGGACTTTAGGAGGTAATTGTCATGAGGGTAGAGCCCTCATAAATGGGATTAGTGTCCTAATAAAAGAGGCACTAGACAGCTGCCTTGCCTCCTCTACCATTTGAGAATGTAGTAAGAAGACTCCACCTATGAACCAGAAAATGGTTCCTCACCAGACATCAAATCTGCTGGCACTTTGATCTTGGAATTCCCAGCCTTCAAAACTGTGGAAAATAAATTTCTGTTGTTTATAAGCCACCAAGTTTATGGTATTTTTTAAATAGCAGATCAAACAAATTGAGACACTTAGGAATGAAATTGCTGGGTCATACAGAAACTGTCATGTACTAAGTTGTGTCCTCTTCAAATTTATATGTTGGAATCCTACTCCCTTGCACCTTAGAATGTGACTGTATTTGGAGACAGGATCTTTAAAGAGGTAATTAAAATAAATGAAGCCATTAGGATAGGTTCTAATCCAATATGACTGGTGCCCTTATAAGAAAGAAGATTAGAACACAGATAGATACAGAGAGAAGGCTATGTGTAGACATAGGGAGAAGACAGCCATCTGCAAGCCCAAGAGAGAGGTCTCAGAAGAAACCAACCCTGTTGGCACCTTGATCTCAGACTTCTAGCCTCCAGAATTTGAGAGTTGTTTATGCCACTCAGTGTGTGGTGCTTTATTATGGAAGACCTAGAAACTAATACTCTCCATCTAGGTTCAGCCTTTTGAGAACTGCCGGACTATTTTCCAAAGCAGCTCTCTCCCAGGCAATCCCACCAGTAGTTTACAAGGGTTCAATAGCTTGTCATTATCTGACTTTTTGGCATCCTAGTGGGTGTAAAGTAGTATCTCATTGTGGTTTTAATGTGCATTTAGTTGATGGATAATGACATCGATCATTTTTTCATGTACTTACTGACCATTTGTATATCTTCTTTGGAGAAATGTTTATTGAAATCCTTTGCCCATTTTTAATTGGGCTTTCTTTCCATGATTGAGTTATAAGAGTAAGAGGTGTTATGTATTTTAGATACAAGTCCCTTATCATAAATATGATTTGCAAATATTTTCTCCTATTCTGTGGGTGTCTTTTCACTCTTCTGATGGTGTCGTTTGTGGCACAAAAGTTTTAAATTTTTATAAAGTCCAATTTGTCTAGTTTTTTCTTTTGCTTCTTGTACTTTTGTTGTTATGCCTAAGAAATCAGCCTATTCTAAGTTAATAAACATCTAGACCTATATTAACTTCTAAGAATTTTATGATTTTTGCTCTTATGTCTATGACTTTGATCAATTTGAGTGTATTTTTGCATGTATTTAATAGTATGAGGTACGGGTCCAATTTTACTATTTTGCATGTGGACATCCAGTGGTTTTGGCACTATTTGCTGAAAAGACTATCCTTTCGCCACTGAATTGTCCTGGCATTTTTGTTAAAAATAAATTTACCATAAATGAGAAGGTTTATTTATGGACTCTCAATTCTATTCCATTGATATATGTCTATCCTGATGCCAGTACCATACAGTCTCGATTACTGCCAGGTTAGAAATGAGGAAGTGCAAGCCCTCCAACTTTGTTCTTTTTCAAAATTGTTTTTGCTATTCTAGGTCTCTTGAATTATCATGTATATTTTAGGATCAGCTCATCAATTACTGCAGAGGGGCCAGCTTGAATTTTGATGAGGATCGTGCTGAAACTATAGATTAATTTGGGGAGTATTTCCATTTTAATACAATTAGATCATTCAATTGATGAACATGGGACCTCTTCCTATTATGTATTGATCATATTCAGACATACAATTGATCTTTTTTGTTTTCTTGTGACAGTGTCTGGCTTTATCACCCAGGCTGGAGTACAATGGTGCAATCTTGGCTCATTGCAATCTCTGTCTCCTGGGCTCAAACCATCTTCCCCCTTCAGCCTCCCAGGTTGCTGGTACTACAGATGCATACCACCATGCCTAGCTATTTGTGTGTGTGTATTTTTGGGAGATATGGGGTCTCGCCATATTGCCCAGGCTGGTCTCGAACCCCTGAGCTCAAGTGATCCTCCCACCTCAGCCTCCCAAAGTGCTGGGATTACAGGCATGAGCCACAACACCTGGCCTGATATTTTATGTTGATCAGTTGAAATAATGAATCTATCTTTTATCCTGCAATGACGCTGAACTAATTTATTATCTGATGATTTTTTTAGTGGATTCCTTAGGAGTTTCTATACATAATATCATCTGTAAATATATATGGTTTTCCTTCTTCTTTTCCACCTGAATGCTTTTTTTTTTTTAAAAAAAAATTTCCTAATTGACCTGACTTGAACCTCCTGTACAAAGTTGAATAGAAGTTGAAGAGGGAGCAGACATTCATGGCTCATTCCTGATCTTAGGAGAAAAGTTCTCAGTCTTTCACCATTAAGTATGTTAGTTATGAGACTTTTGAAGATGCCCTTTATCAAGTTAAGGAAATCCCATCTTCTACTTATTATTTGTTGCACATTTTCTTCATGAAGTACTATCAAATTTTGTCAAATGTTTTTTCTGTATTTATTGAGATGCTCATGTAGCTTTTGTCCTTTATTCTATTGACATGCTGTATTACATTGATTCTTGGACGTTAAACCAACCTTAAATTGCTGGTATAGATCTTGCTCAGTAATGGTGTATAATCCTTTTCATATGTTGCTGAATTTGTTTGATAGTGCTTTGCTGAGATTTTTTGCCATTGCACTAATAGAGGTTATCGATGTAAACTTTTATTTTCTTGTAATATATTTGTCTGGTTTTGGTATTAGGGTAATACTGGGCTCATAGAATGAGTGAGAAAGTGTTCCCTCCTTTGGAAGAATTTGTGGAAAACTGATGTTAATTTATCTTTCGACATTTGGTATAATTCAAATGAAGCCATATGGGCCTGTTTTTATTTGTGGGAAGTTTTAAATGTCTAATTCAATCTACTGTTAAATCTACTCAGGATTTTTACTTCCTCTTGAGTCAGTTTGCAGTTTGTGTCTTCTAGGAATTTGCCCATTTCATTTAAGTTATCTAATTTGTTAACACATAGTTACTGCTCATCATATCCCTTATAACCCTTTTTATTTCTGCAAGTTCAGTATTACGCTCTGTCTTTTATTTCTTATTTTAGGACTCTGTCATGCCTGTTTTTTTCTTGGTCAGTCTAGCTTACAGTTTGTTAATCTCTTTAAAGAACAATGTTCAGCTTCATTAGTTTTCTATATTGTTTCTGTATTCTACTTCATTAATTTTCATTATAGTCTTTACTATTTCCTTAATTTTGCCAGTTTGAGTTTAGTTTATTCTTTTTTCCAGTGATTTGTGTTGGAAGCTTAGGTTATAAATTTGAAATATTTCTTCTTCCTAAAGATAGGTTTTTACTACTATAAATTTCCTTCTAATCATGGTGTTAGCTTCATTCCATGGTTTTGAAATGTTGTGCTTTTATTTGAATACATCTGTAAGTATTTTAAATTTTTTATTTTCCCCATTGAATATTTAGAAATCTCATGTTTAATTTCCATATATTTGTGAATGAAATTTTTTTCTGTATGTTTTTGATTTTTAATTTAATTCTTTTTTGGCTAGAGAATGCACTTTGTATGACTTTAACCCTCTTTAATTTATTGAGATTTGCTTTATGGCCTAACACATGGTCCATTCTGGAGAATGTTCCTTATGAACTTAAGAAGAATGTGTACTTTGCTGTTATTTTGTGGATTATTGTACAGATGCATGTCAAGTATAGTTGGCTTACATTGTTGTTCAATTCTCCTATTTTCTCATTCACCTTCTGTGTGGTTATTCTATTCATTATAGAAAGTGGAGTATTGAAATCTCCAACTATTATTGTTGAATTATCTATTTATTGAATCTGTCAGTTTTTGCTTCATGAATTTGGGGGCTCTGTTATTAGGTACATGCATGTTTATAATTATTGTACCTCTATAAATAATGACTCATCATTATAAAATGTATCTCTTTAGTAACAGTTTTTGTTCTAAAGTTGATTTTCTCTTATGTTAGTATTGCCACTTCAACTTTCTAATGGTTGTATCCTCTTTTATTGTTTTACTTTCCATGTATTTGTATGTTGAAATCTAAAATTAATCTCCTATAGACAGGATACAATTAATGATTTTTAAAAGTCCATGTTACCAATATCTGCCTCTTAATTGGAAGATTAATACATTTGTTAAATGTAATTATTATATAGTTGTTCTTTTTAAATATAATTTTCACTCATTATGGTTATTTTGCTAGAGTGGGTGTGCAGAGCTCTTCAGGCAGCTTTAACATTCCCTTTTATTCTTATAATTTTGTCCTTTCAAAATTTATTTACTGGGTCATTTGTAAATGCACACGGAAAAATTACCTTTTTCCACTACCTCACATCATAAACAAAAATCAAGTTTAGAGTTACAATTATAAAAAGAAAACAATGAGATTTTAGAAGAAAATGAAAAATATCCTCACGACCTTGGGGTAGGCAAAACATTCTTAAACAAGATATAAAATGCATTAGCCATAAAGAAAAAACTAATAAATTAGCTACATTAAAATTACGAATTTTGCGTTCTACCTTCTCTGCACTGAAAGCAACTGTGTTCCCATAGCCCCTCACCCCTAAAAATGTACGCCTGCTCCAAGTGTGCCTCCACCCACTCTTGGTCAAGAGTACCTCCCAGTTGCTGAGATGCCTACTATCTGCAGTGGTGCTGAAATGACCAGAGACACTGACAGATGAGAGCCTCAGCAGCTTGGCAGTCTCACATCCCGTTATCTCACTTGTCCCTAGCTGCAGCTTCCTAACCAGTGCAATTTCAAGAGACATTGACACAGCAGCCAAGTTTATTGGAGTTGGGGCTGCTACAGTTGGGGTGGCTGGCTCTAGGGCTGGGATTGGTTGGGACTGTGTTTGGGAGCCTCATCGTTGGTTATGCCAGGAACCCTTCTCTGAAGCAACAGCTCTTCTATTCTATTCTGGGCTTTGCCCTCTGGGAGGTCATGGGGCTCTTTTGCCTGATGATAGCCTCTCTCATTCTTTTTGCCATGCGAAGAAGCCATCTCCACCTCCCATAGTTCTTTCTCCTATGTCTCATTGGCCCTGTATGTTCTTTTTTCCTATACATTCCCAGGTAGCCTGGGGAACGTGGTTGGCTCAGGGTTTGACAGAGGGAAGACAAATACATACTGTATTAATAAGGCGAAAACAATTATGAATTTTAAGAAAGTAAAAGGTAAGCCACATTGTAAGAGATGACAGTTGAAATACATACATCTGATAAAGGACTCAAATCCTGAGTGTACAAATAACTCATAAAAAACAAAAAGAGAAAGGAAAGCAATACAATAGAAAAAAGCAGAGGAAAGATTTGAATAAATACTTGATTAAAATCAGGACATCCAAACGGCAAATAAGAACATGAAAAGACATATAATTTTATTAATCATCAAAGAAATGCAAATAAAGTCATAAGCAATGTGATATCCACTAGAATAGTTAAAATGAAAAAGGCAAAAGTACTAAGAGTTGGCAAAGATGTGTAATGATTGAAACATTCACATACTGTATGGAAGTGTAAATTGGTACAATCACCTAAAAAAACTTTTTGGCAGTACCTACTAAATAGAGAAATATATTATATTCTTCAATGAGAGGAACTAAGTGGCAAAGATGCCAATTATCACTACATTAATTTATAAATTCAAAAAATAGCAAATAAAATATCAATGAGTTTTTCTTATTTTGAGTTTGGCAAAGCAATTTTATCTTTTGTCTGGAAGAATAAGTAATTCATGAAGGAAAACAAAATATTGAAAGGAAGAACCACCAGTGGAGCACAGAAATGCTAGGCATTAAAATATACCACAAATATGTATTAAATAAAATAATAGATTATTCAGTCATTGTAAAGCATTTCCAAGAAAAGACCAAAGATTATATAGGAGTTAAATTTGTGGTTTCAAGTAAATGGGGAAGATTAAATTCTTTAATAAATAATGCTGAGTTAACTGGTTAAATATTTGGAAAAATTTAAGCCAGAGTCTAAACACTCTGCATGCACCAAAGTATTCCAGATGAATTAGTATTTAAATGTTCTTACAATATTAACAGAATAATAGATGCAGAAAAGGCCTTTGACAAAATTCAACAGCCCTTCATGCTAAAAACTCTCAAAAAATTCGGTATTGATGGGACGTATCTCAAAATAATAAGAGCTATCTATGACAAACCCACAGCCAATATCATACTGAATGGGCAAAAACTGGAAGCATTCCCTTTGAAAACTGGCACAAGACAGGGATGCCCTCTCTCACCACTCCTATTCAACATAGTGTTGGACGTTCTGGCCAGGGCAATCAGGCAGGAGAAAGAAATAAAGGGTATTCAATTAGGAAAAGAGGAAGTCAAATTGTCCCTGTTTGCAGATGACATGATTGTATATTTAGAAAACCCCATTGTCTCAGCCCAAAATCTCCTTAAGCTGATAAGCAACTTCAGCAAAGTCTCAGGATACAAAATCAATGTACAAAAATCACAAGCATTCTTATACACCAATAACAGACAGAGAGCCAAATCATGAGTGAATTCCCATTCACAATTGCTTCAAAGAGAATAAAATACTTAGGAATCCAATTTTCAAGAGATGTGAAGGACCTCTTGAAGGAGAACTACAAACCACTGCTCAACAAAATAAAAGAGGATACAAACAAATGGAAGAACATTCCATGCTCATGGATAGGAAGAATCAATATCATGAAAATGGCCATACTGCCCAAGGGAATTTGTAGATTCAATGCCATCCCCATCAAGCTAACAATGACTTTCTTCACAGAATTGGAAAAAACTACTTTAAAGTTCATATGGAACCCAAAAAGAGCCCACATTGCCAAGACAATCCTAAGCCAAAAGAACAAAGCTGGAGGCATCACGCTACCTGACTTCAAACTATACTACAAGGCTACAGTAACCAAAACAGCATGGTACTGGTACCAAAACAGACATATAGCTCAATGGAACAGAACAGAGCACTCAGAAATAATACCACACATCTACAAGCATCTGATCTTTGACAAACCTGACAGAAACAAGCAACGGGGAAAGGATTCTCTATTTAATAAATGGTGCTGGGAAAACTGGCTAGCCATATGTAGAAAGCTGAAACTGGATCCCTTCCTTACACCTTATACAAAAATTAATTCAAGATGGATTAAAGACTTACAGGTTAGACCTAAAACCATAAAAACCCTAGAAGAAAACCTAGAATATCATTCAGGACATAGGCATGGGCAAGGACTTCATGTCTAAAACACCAAAAGCAATGGCAACAAAAGCCAAAATTGACAAGTGGGATCTAATTAAACTAAAGAGCTTCTGCACAGCAAAAGAAACTACCACCAGAGTGAACAGGCAACCTACAAAATGGGAGAAAATTTTTGCAATCTACTCAACTGGCAAAGGGCTAATATCCAGAATCTGCAAAGAATTCAAACAAATTTACAAGAAAAATGCAAACAACGTCATCAAAAGGTGGATGAAGGATATGAACAGACACTTGTCAAAAGAAGACATTTATGTAGCCAACAGACACATGACAAAATGCTCATCATCACTGGCCATCAGAGAAATGCAAATCAAAACCACAATGAGATACCATCTCACACCAGTTAGAATGGGAATCATTAAAAAGTCAGGAAACAATAGATGCTGGAGAGGATGTGGAGAAATAAGAACACTTTTACACTGTTGGTGGGACTGTAAACTAGTTCAACCATTGTGGAAGACAGTGTGGTGATTCCTCAAGGATCTAGAGCCAGAAATACCATTTGACCCAGCCATCCCATTACTGGGTATATACCCAAAGGATTATAAATCATGCTGCTATAAAGGCACACACACACGTATGTTTATTGCAGCACTATTCACAATAGCAAAGACTTGGAACCAACCCAAATGTCCATCAATGATAGACTGGATTAAGAAAATGTGGCACATATACACCATGGAATACCATGCAGCCATAAAAAAGGATGAGTTCATGTCCTTTGTAGGGACATGGATGAAGCTGGAAACCATCATTCTCAGCAAACTATTGTGATAACAAAAAACCAAACACCGCATGTTCTCACTCATAGGTGGGAATTGAACAATGAGAACGCTTGGACACAGGGTGCGGAATATCACACACCGAGGCCTGTCGTGGGGTGCAGGGAGCGGGGAGGGAAAGCATTAGGAGATATACCTAATGTAAATGACAAGTTAATGAGTGCAGCATACCAACATGGCAGATGTATACATAAGTAACAAACCTGCATGTTGTGCACATGTACCCTAGAACTTAAAGTATAATAATTAAAAAAAGAAGTCCAAAACATTAAAAAAAAGAGATTTTACCACATTTCTATTATATTTTCAGCTGTGGTATTGCTGAGTCAAAGAATATTAGTTTTTAGTTTGTTTTATTCACACTGCCACAATACTTTATAGAAATGCTATAGCAACTCCTAAAAATATATTTCCCCCTTTACTATGCAAAATACTATCATAAAGGTTATTCAATTAATAACCTGTTGAAATGATTATTTTTATTTCAAATGAGGTAATATGTTTATATATTTATTTGAATATCCTCTTTTGTATAAAATCAGTTACTGACCTTTGTAAATGTTTAATGAGACCCTGAGAAATTTTACGTTATTGTGTATTCTTCATAAATTTAGAATATTAATTTCTCATATGCGTTACATTTTCATTCACCTTAAAAAAATTAACAAAATAAAAGTATAAAACAAAAGAAATATATTTAAATATAGATGAATATTTAAAAGCATTATACCAAAGAGAAAATTGAACAGAAAAATACTGATACATTTAATAACAGAAAAAACATACATTTCAGATAACAGCACAAAGAAGATTGTAAGGCAAATTCAACCAAATATTAAATTTTTAGGAAAAGATGGTTGTCTCATATTTTTTTTTTGGGTTTCCCTAAGATTTTATAAATGTCTCGTAATAAAGAAATTATTCAGAAAGAAACAACTGAAAATTAAATTTCAGTAAAATCCTCTAAGAAATTAATATTCAAATAACCAACATATTCATAGAAAAATGGATGAAGGATGCGGTAAACTTTTCAAAAAGGGAAAGTACACCACCAATAAAACATTAGAAAATCAACTTCATAATTATTCAAATAAATAAATAAGAATAAGAAATGACCATGGTATGCTGGCTGAAGCGTTTAGGGGGAAGTGTACTGATGTATGCAACTCTGAAATGCATCAAAAGAAAAGATGAATAGATGGATGGATGAATAAACAGATGGATAAATATGTGATATAACAACTAGAGTAAAATGTTATTGGTAGAATCTAGGTGGAGAGTACACTGTAAAATTCTTTCAATCCTACTATAAGGTTGAGCATTTTTATAATAAATATTGGACAAAAAAGAGTGGAGACAGTAAAATGAGTTAGTAAGTTTATTTAATAGTCTGCAAACAAGCGCTCAAGATTAAGATATCTACTGAAGCAGTGTTGGTGAGGGGCTAACTAAAGGAAAAATAGCATGTTAAAATGTTGTTGCAGGAAGTCAGGGACTCCAAATGGAGGGACTGGCTGAAGCCATGGCAGAAGAACATGGATTGTGAAGATTTCATGGACATTTACTAGTTCCCCAAATTAATACTTTTATAATTTCTTATGCCTGTCTTTACTGCAATCTCTAAACATAAATTGTGAAGATTTCATGGACACTTATCACTTCGCCAGTCAATACCCTTGTGATTTCCTATGCCTGTCTTTACTTTAATCTCTTAATCCTGTCAGCTGAGGAGGATGTATGTCGCCTTAGGACCATGTGATAATTGCGTTAACTGCACAAATTGTGCAGCATGTGTGTTTGAGCAATATGAAATCTAGGCACCTTGAAAAAAGAACAGGATAACAGCAATTGTTCAGGGAATAAGAGAGATAACCTTAAACTCTGACTGCTGGTGAGCCAGGTGGAACAGAGCCATATTTCTCTTCTTTCAAAAGCAAATGAGAGAAATTTCGCTGAATTCTTTTTCTCAGCAAGGAACATCCCTAAGAAAGAGAATACATGCCTGGAGGTATAGGCCTATAAATGGCCACCCCAGGTATGCCTGTCTCTTATGGTTGAGACTGCAGGGGTGAAATAGACCCCAGTCTCCCATAGCGCTCCCAGGCTTATTAGGAAGAGGAAATTCCCGCCGAATAATTTTGGTCAGACCTGTTGCTCTCAAAACTCTGTCTCCTGATAACATGTTATCAATGACAATGGTGCCCGAAATTTCATTAGCAATTTTAATTTCGCCCCGGTCCTGTAGTCCTGTGATCTCGCCCTGCCTCCACTTGCCTTGTGATATTTTATTACCTTGTAAAGTACTTGATGTCTGTGACTCACACCTATTCACACACTCCCTCCCCTTTTGAAAATCCCTAATAAAAACGTACTGGTTTTTGCAGCTTGTGGGGCATCACGAAAACTACTGACATGTGATGTCTCCCTCAGATGCCCAGCTTTAAAATTTCTCTCTTTTGTACTCTGTCCCTTTATTTCTCAAGCTGGCTGACACTTAAGGAAAATAGAAAGGAACCTACGTGAATATCGGGGCAGTTTCCCGGATAAAATGTAAGCTCAGGTCCCTGTCTTTAGGGTGTAATTTTTCCATGTTCTCTCTGAAACATGACCCCCATCCAAAAGAACTAATAAATTTGTCTGCCTGTCTTTCCAGGGAGTCAATAGATCTATCAGGGGAGAAGAAAGTAGAAATCCTGGAGACAGGAGCTCTTCACAAATGACAAACAGTTCACAGAAAACACTTCTACCCCAGAGTATCAGTTCCTCCAGAGAATCAGAGCTTTTATCCAGCCTCAGGGCAGAAGATTCTTTGAGTTAGAAAAATTGCCACACTGACAGCTTTATTTTTACCAATGACATAGACAGTCATCAACATAATCATACCACATAAGCAGTGTGTTCAAAAGACAATTAGAGAGGGCTCTGGGTTGCTATGGTGACAGACCAGCCTGCCAGACCTGATATTTCTCCTCCTAACTTCTCATTAAAACAGCCTTAAAAAACCAGAAAAAGATAAAAACTGGAAAGCATGCTGGAAAATAAAAGTAAGAGATGTCAGAGTTGGAGTGGAATTTTTCCTGAGCATATCATTTTAGAGTAAATCAAGGAGCATCATCCTAGACCATTCATCTCCTTGTCATCCTCTGAAATAGACAGTTTGGAGCCCCTCAAAGAGTTGAGAAAGGCTTTAAGTGACCTCTCTCCTAAATCTGGGATACAGGGCTTCATGGATAGAAAAACATAGAACCTCACACCAACAACCAGACTCCGGTTTTACACCTGCCTACTAACACCTTTTTTTTTTTTGTATATTCACTCAGAGATTAATACTCCTAGCACCAAACATGGCAAAGGTAGAAGATGAGCAGAGATTCATTGTGTCCCAGAATTCTTTGTCATTGAAGAAACTCAGCAGTTGCAGAGCCAGGAAGAGTTCTGACAGCAGCAATCACTTGGAGTTTAATGTTCCATGCAATATAGTTCACTAGAACAAAAGCGATAAAAATCTAACTTAATTAGAAATCTCCAATTCTCAGATCAATATAACATCCAATTGTATTGTTTTTGTACTCATTAACCAAATTGACCCAACAATTCTATACTTCCCTAAATGTTATAGGTGTTCAAAAGTAAGAGAGACATCCTGAGATATGCAAGAACTCAGAAAAGTCATAATTATTCTTTCTTTATTCTTCTTCTTCTTTTTTTTTTTTTTTTTTTTTTGACAAAGTTTCACTCTTGTTGTCCAGTCTGGAGCGCAATGGCGCAATCTCGGCTCACTGCAACCTCCGCCTCCCGGGTTCAAGCAATTCTCCTGCCTCAGCCTTACGATTAGCTGGGATTATAGGCACCCTCCACCATGCCCGGCTAATTTTTGTATATTTAGTAGAGACGGGGTTTCACCATGTTGACCAGGCTGGTCTTGAACTTCTGACCTCAGGTGATCCACCCGCCGTGGCCTCCTAAAATGCGGGGATTACAGGTTTGAGCCACCACGCCCAGCCCTTCCTTTCTTAAAGAAAATTCTCATTTGAGTATTCCAATCCATTGAAAAAATCAAGAGATGATTGGAGAGATGAGAGACGGCGATTAGCAAGAGATGGTGAGATGGCAATTAGCATTATAGAGCTGTAACACTAGTCAAAGGCTCTTTTAAGATCATCATCTTTCCTGCCAGTGGAGCTGAGTGGACGGGCAAGTAGCCATAGTGCCGTTGCCTTGTGTGGGGCTCACTACTCTGACTGGCAGGCCGGCAGGTCACTGGTCCCCATGCCATGCCCCATCCCCCTGCAACATGGCAGCCAAGCTCACCCAGGCTTGGAGTCAGAGGAAAAGGACCAGGGGAAGGGGTGACAGGGACGTGCTTTGGGGTACCCAAATGATGGTGGACTTTAAACTGACCCTCTAGCCAGAGGCTTTACTCCCCGGCTCACTTGATTCAAGAGGGGTGGGGGCTGGGAGGGCAGAGGAACACGCATCCATCCACAGAAGGCAAAATGGCACTGACTGGTCTTCTATGTGGGACTCAGGTGAAAGTCTCTCCAGGTTCCCTCAGTTTGGGTGACCCGGCCATTTTATTTTCAGTTCTCAATTATATGTTTTGTTTGAGGTTTTTTTTTGACTTTGATTTTCTGTTAACTGTATTTGGGCAATTGTTTAAGGCAAGACACTTGGTCGTGAGAAGTCCCCATTTTGCCGACTCTGGGATGCCAGAGTCATATTGTTCTGTGGCCCCAACCAGCCCTTTGGAGTTCACTGTTGGCTGCCCCTCAGATGCTCTGGGGTTTTCAGTTTGGTGTGGGGCCTCTTGTTGGCCCATACTTGGGTACTCTGGGTTTTCAGCATTCGGTATTGTTGGCTGCCTCCCAGATGCTCTATGGTTTTTGGCATTGCCATTATCTCTAGGATTATGAGTTATGGGTCCATCCTAGGGAATTCTTGGTCTTCCCTTTTCTTGTTTTCTGACCTAAAGTTATCATTTTCTGTAATAGCATTTTCTTGTCTTTGTCACTTTATGTACAGTTTTCCTTTTACATTTTGCTTTATAAAAATACTTCTTTTGTCATATTTAATTTACTGGCAAATGCTTATAATCTACTTTTGTAATGCCTTACTACCTACACTTACATCTTCTCGGCAGGCAGCGGAAATCTGAAAGGAAAATAGTGAGGACCCGTTTGCTTTCCCTCTTGCTAGACTCACAAAAACTTCTGTGTCCAATAGAAATCCTTGTTTGACATGGAGACAATGATAAGCATCCCAGAAAACTCACCGATAGGATGTCTTTTAGGCTATTGGAGCAAATTCAAATTCAGCTTAAAGAAAAATAAATTCATTTTCTATCGCAACACCATTTGGGTTTAATATAAATTGGAAAACCAAGATATTTGGCCTAAACATGGCTCTATACATTATACTCCTGTTTTACAATTGGACTCATCCTGTAAAAAAGAAGGAAAATGGGAGAAGGTCTCTTATGTACAGGCTTGTATGGCCCTTTACTGGCTCATGTTACTTCCAGATTCCAGGAAGCTACACTTAAGGGATTCCCTCCAAGCTATTCTTCCTAAAAGGCCTACACCCTCTCCAGAGTCTCTTCAGTCCCCTAGTTCTGAGGCGGGGTGCAGGTCCCACCACTTCTCTAATTCCACTCCAAGGTCATCAGTCAACCCTCCCCCTTATCCAACTTGCCCCAGCACATATACCCTGCTGCCCAACCAGTACCACCAGGAGTGGGGTCCCCTATCAGCCCCTAAAGTCAAACCCGTGTTCATTGTGGGAGGTAGCTGATGGAAATGCGGGAACACTTAGAGTACATGTCCATTTTCTAGATCTGATTTGGCTTTATACAAGCAAAAATTTGGCCAGTTTTCAGAGCATCCAGAAAAGTTTATAGAGGAGTTTGTTAAGTTGGCCACGTTCTTTAATTTAACTTGGCATGACTTACGAGTATTGTTCACTTGCTGTGCCGTAGAGAAAAAGCAGAGGAAAAAGTGTGTTGTTAAGCCAGTCGATTATGACAAGATTAGAGCAATAATTCAGGGAAAGGATGAAAATCCTACTGGGTTTCAGCTGTTTGGTTGGGGCACTCAGGAAATATACTAATGGAGACCCAGACTCCCCATACGGGCAAGCTCTCCTGGCTATACATTTTTTACTCCATCTGCCCCTGACAGTATAAGGAAACTACAAAAGTCAGCAATGAGACTTCAAACCCCTCTGAGACAACTCTTAAATGTGGTCTTTAAGTTTACAACAATTAGGGACAGGCAAGTCTTTTATTGGGTCACCTGCAATGCCTACTTCTTTCTTCCTTCAATCAACATTCTACCCCATCTTCAAGGTCTTCCCTTCAGGAGACCTTGTCTTATCTGACATTTACCTCATCAGAAAGCTTATTTTCCTACCCTGAACTTCAGGGGAAATACAGTCAAAAATAAAACCTCTTACCCATCCAGAAAATCCTCCCCGCAAAATATAGGAAAGAAAAAAAGTAGTTTTATTATTGAATAAAGTTTAAACCAGACTCTGATGTGGATCACAGGCAGTCTGCTAAGGAGCTCACAGAGACAGAAAGAAAGCTCACCCTTTATAAAACCAAACAGATACAATCCATTACACGCATGTTCTCAAGATAAGGACAACCAGATCTCAAGTAAGGGGACTTTGACATGCCCTTTGTCACACATAATTTATCCTAACTCACCTGGTAATTGAGGTGGTTATTTGTGTTTGCTAACAGACTTTATCCAAAGTAAAAATAAACTTCTCGTATCTCTCTCTCTCTCTGTCTTTTTTTTTTTTTATAACTTCTCATATCTTTACTGCAGGTGGTAGTCTTGCAACTTACAGTCAGGTGTCTTGCCAAAGAGAGAGTCCTATCCTTCCATGGGAACTGGGAGATGGGGAGACGGGGGTACTATCTTCCTTGATGATTACGTTTCAAAGAGATGGGTGCCACGTCCCTCAGAAAAAGATTCCTGGGTTGCAAAACTGGCAAGAGGCTTATTTATCTTTTAAAAATATTCACATCCATCTCAAAGAGTCAGAGAAAGAATTTATAAATTTTCTAAGTAAATACTCTAAGGAAAGGGATGGGGAAATTCTCTCTCCTTCTTTTTGTACTAAGCAGACTTTTTCCCCCTTTATTCTTAATTTATATTTGCCCTTGCGAACTCACATATCCTCTTTGGTCTGTGTCATTAAAATGTTATTTCATTGGCAGGGGTATTTGTATACTCCTCACCTCTTTTTCCTACTCGATCTTAGTAGAAGCTGTGTCATATGCATTTGTGCTGTGGCACCTGATGTGTCCCCTGCATACAACTTAGTCCTTTCAGTCTATTTTTTTTTTCTTGGCCAACCTCTTGCTTCCAGTCTTTCTATTCAGCCTGTCTCTGGCTTTGGTCATCAATTCACAAGCATCACCAATCACTTTGGCTCTTGTTCCTTGAGACTGATGGGGTCCTCTGTGGCTTGGCCTCAAATTATTCCCTTAGGAATTACCTCCTTGAGAAGCACAGGTGTGTGAAACCCATACATTTAATGGAATCTGACTATCTTCTTGGTGCTGATTATAGGAGTATAAGTAGCAAGAAAATAGTAGCTGTGGTTGCCAAGTTGAAAAGATTCCACATGTACTTAATTATAGCTAAGCCATGCAAAACTTAGAAACTTCAATAGTGAACCAAATTGTGAGAAAATAATAGGATAAAAACTTCCACCTTTTGAGGGCTCTTTATTTGTTGACAACTCTGGTAGGTTGTGATTTACACTTCCGAGAGAAAAGCCCAATAACACGGTGAAGAATTGAGGTTTTGGAGGGGCATCCTGCAAGAGAGAGGCCAAATTCCCAGAGGGAACAGCAAGGGAAGAGGAGACTTAGGATAACTTGTCACTTGAGAATTTTTGAGCATTTTGCTTTGTGGTGTATGATGTAAAGTCTATTCTGTTGCAAAAATTTCAACAAAATCTATATTGCTCATTAATGCTTCTAGTGTGAGTGAATTCCCTTTGGGGAATGCAACTAGTATTGAATTTTGGGTGGTTCAAGTACAGTAAAGAGCAAAAACAGAGATTCTGTATGGGGACATCTGACCTCTATGTTCCATTAGTCCTTAGGTGTTCATTCAAAATTATCTCCTCAAAGGCGATGACTCCTGGAAATTTTCTAGCTTTCTTAAGAGGAGAATAGAGACAATGTTTAATAAAGTAATTCAGAGATTAAGTTGAATAATGTCCCAATAGTAGGGCTGCTGAATATTGATATGATTTCAAAAAAGTATTCAAGCATCAAATGGGGATGGAGGTGCAATTGGATGATTTTAAATGCACCATGGAACCCTTAAAGCAATATTTCCAGGGAAGGTTTTCTCATTTCCTTCTCTAAATTAAGAATCTTTTCAAAGATCTATTTCTGTTTGACCAAGAGGATAGGAATTAGGACTCCTTACCCCAGTCCTGGACTACTTCATACTGTATAAGGACTGCGTTTTGCTCTCCTCTCTTCATCCCAGCTTGGCAGGATCCAGGTAGGGTAGCTCACACTTCACTAGCCAGAGGGGTTATGAGGTAGTTTGAGGCCACTGCTTATACAAAGGCCAAGGGTCTCTCAATCTCCTCCCAGTGCAGTCCTCATCTCCCTCCAAGTCTCACATTTTCCCATTTATATGTAGAGCCATTCGGCTTGGACTCAGCTACCTTGATCCTGCATGTTCACATCTGCCAATTCATATTATTTTCCAAGTATGTGAAAACTTTTATACTGACAATGATGACTTTGTTTGGTTTGAGAAAACGGAAACATCCTCAAATTATAAACATCCACTTTCTTTAAAAATCACTAGGATTGGGATGAATAAACAATCTTTTTCTCATTCCACCCATTTTGTTAAAAGCGTCTGTTCTTTGTCCTTGCTAAAATTTTCCCCCACGCACTGAAGCTGGAAACCTAAGGGTCATCTCTAATACCTTTCTTCCCTTCTATCCCACATTAGAGCTATCACCAGATCAAAGTAATTTTATTTTCAAATTACAGTAAGGCTCTGGCTACTCTCCTCTGTTATCACAGTCAGTATCCTAGTCCAAGTCACCATCACCTCTGAATGGTGACCACTGCAATAGCCTCCAGTCTGGTTTCTCTGCTTCCATTTAATTATCACAAAGCAGCCATAGCATTCTTCTTAAAATGCAAATAGAATCATGTCATTTTCCTGCCAAAATCTAACCCTTCAATAATTTCTCAATGTGTTCAATAAAACCCAAACTCTATAACATAGTCTGTAGTATGCCTACATGATATTGGCCCTGGCTTACCTCTCCAAGCACATTTTGTGCTATTTTCTCCCTAATACTTTTCCTTAGTAAATCACTAATTTAGTTCAGTTATATTGGGATGAATAGTTTTTACTAATTTACTACATTTTAGCTACACTCAGAATTATTCTGGCAACTCATACTTAGCTGTACACTATTGGCATTTCTAATTTTCCTGACTAAAACATTTAATCATAGATAAACATGCACCATGAGCTTAGCTACTGCAGAGAGATGTCTTCCCTAATTAAACCTGAGACTGTTTCCTACCTCTTTCAAGGTGCCAACAGTCTTTAGTTTTTCAAAGAACAATGTATGTATTTATTTCAACCTTTTGTATTGTATCTATAACAGTATAAAATGTATCACACAGACAAAGCATGTGTCATATGTAAACACATGATAAAAAGTCTTATTTCTGTCTTTACTACCATGGAAGAGTATCAAAAATTTTAAAAAATTTTAATGTCCTTCAATTTTCATCTTAAAAATTTCTAAGTCATTGCCCAATGTTATGTTTTTAGGGGCAAATGGGCTGGGAAAAGCTGCCAATCATAGCTAAGCCAAAAAACCTGATGTGTGTCCTTTTAACCACCAGAGACACCAGAGGATGAGACTTGTATGAAAGACATGGTAAAAAGTCACATCTTATTGGGCATACCAATCACCCCCAAGTTGATGGTTTTTACTTTGCTTAGTCTTTGATGACATATTCAAATCAGATAATTTGAAGATAATTTAATAAAAGGCCTCTACAAGGAACTCAAACAAATCAGCAAGAAAAAAACCGAAACAATCCCATCAAAAAGTGGATAAAGGACATGAATAGACAATTCTCAAAAGAAAATAGACAAACACCCCAAAAACATATAAAAATGTTTAACATCACTAATCATCAGAGAAATGCATATTAAAACCACAATGAGATACCACCTTACTCTTGCAAGAATGGCCATAATTAAAAAATCAAAAAATAATATATGTTGGTATGGATGTGGTGAATAGGGAAATCTTTTATATGGCTGGTGGGAATGTAAAGTAGTACAACCACTATGGAAAACATTATGGAGATTCCTTAAAGAACTAAAAGTAGAACTATGATTCCATCTAGTAATCCCACTACTGGGTATCTACCCAAAAGAAAAGAAATCATTATATGGAAAAGACACATGCATGTGCATGTTTATAGCAACACAATTCACAATTGCAAAAATGTGGAGCAAACCTAAATGCCCATCCACCAATGAGTGGATAAAGAAAATGTGGTATATATGCACCATGGGATATACTCAGCCATAAAACAGAATGAAACAATGGTCTTTGCAGCAATTTGAATGGAGTTGGAGATCATTATTCTAAGTGAGGTAACTCAGGAATGGAAAACCAAATATTGTACATTCTCACTTATAAGTGGGAGCTAAGCTATGAGGATGCAAAGCCATAAGAATGACGTAATGGACTTTGGGGATGGGGGAGAAGAATGGGAGGAGGGTGAGGAATAAAAGACTACGTACTGGGTACCGTGTACACTGATCAAGTGACAGGTGCACCAAAATCTTAGAAATCACTGCTAAAAAACGTATCCATTTAACCAAAAACCACCTGTTCTCCAAAAACTATTGACATAAAATAAAAGGAAAGATTTTTAAAAGTTTAAGTAGGGTCGAGGAAAAGCAAGAGGGAATGCTCTAGTACCTGGAAACACCTAAATCAGTTACACGTTTCTATTGAGTTTGGGTCCAGCTGTTACAGCACTGAGCCTACTTTAATATACAAGTGAGCTCTTTAAAAATTAGAATCTATTTAAATATATTTAGTAAATTTCTAACTTAATTTTTAAACAGGTAAATTTACATGGATCCAAAGGAATAAAGGATTTTCAGTGTTAGGTCTCTCTCCCCCTACTCACAACCACTCATTAGTTAATTGTTAATCTTCTAGAGATACATATAAGCAAACATATAAAAATTGTTATACCTTTTTCCATTTTTTTTTACAAAAATCTTGGCAATATTGTAAGCATTTACTCTATACCAGTTTCTGTTCTAAGAATTTACATTTAACTCATTAACTATGAAACAACCCTATAAGATATATACTGTTATAATCTCTAGTTTACAAATGAGAAGGCTGAGAAACAGAAAACACAGATGTGCCCAAGAACACACAGCTAATGAGTACTGGGGGTAAGATTTGAACCCAGGCTGTCTGATTCCAGTTCCTATCTTCTTAACCACTTTATTGTATGGCTTCAGAGATAACACTGTTAACATAATAAATGTATTTTATTCTATATATGTTATAAAACAGTGTTTTACTGTTTCTATGATATAATAATGTATTTTTAAAAATTTCATTTATTCCCTCTAATTGTTTGGAAATTATGCACTCTATTTTTTTCATTGTTATTCTTTTTTTTTTTTTTTTTTGAGACGGAGTCTCGCTCTGTCGCCCAGGCTGGAGTTCAGTGGCGCAATCTCGGCTCACTGCAAGCTCCGCCTCCCGGGTTCACGCCATTCTCCTGCCTCAGCCTCTCCGAGTAGCTGGGACTACAGGCGCCCGCCACCACGCCCGGCTAATTTTTTTTTGTATTTTTAGTAGAGACGGGGTTTCACCGTGGTCTCGATCTCCTGACCTCGTGATCCGCCCGCCTCGGCCTCCCAAAGTGCTGGGATTACAAGCGTGAGCCACTGCGCCCGGTCCCCATTGTTATTCTTAAAAATAGAATATGTATACTTAATGTAAAGTCTACAATTAATTATTTCTATTTTCTTCAGAAACAAAACATAACAGCCTAATCACATTCTCTCTGGTTTATATGCTATCATTTTCTATTATGTCCAATTTGGGATTTATCATACTACTTTTTAAATTCACAAGTTAAGACATTATTATTGCTGTATGCAGTCTATATTTGTTTAGATTTGCCCATGTATTTACCATTCTTTTTGCTGACCTTTCCACCCCGACTTCAAATCTCATGTGCATACAATTGGATAAATCATAATTTGGACTCATGACATGCTGTCATCATTACCCCACCATGATCTTTGTTTTAAAATTCTGTCTTTTGCTTAAGGAACAACTATGAATGTATTGCTGAACCCACAAACACTAACTATAATGTATCTATGTACTCTTTTTTCTTGCATCTCAAAACAATTTATCTTTTTTCCAAAGTACATTCCTCAGAGAAGTTCCTCTGGTCTGCTGGTGGTAAATGCTTTTAGTTTTTGTTAGACGATAAAAATCTTTACGTCACCCTTTGTCTTGAATGACAATTTTGCTGGATAGAGAATCCTAGATTCATAGTTTTCTCTCAGCATTTTGAAAATATTATTTCATTGTCTTTGGATTCCGTTTTTTGGTTGATGAGAAAGCTGTTTTCAGTCAAATTATTGTTCTGTTTAGTGGCTCTTTCTTTCTGACTGCCTTTAAGAGTTTCTTTGTCTTTGGTACCCTGCAGTTACATTACAACATGTCCAGGTGTGAATTTGTTTTCTTTTTTCCTGCTTGGTTTATGTTGTGCTTCCCGTATCTGTGGATGTATATCTTTCATTATTTCTAGAAAATTCTCAGCCACTATTTCTTCTTCTACTTAATCCTTTGAAAATATATACTAGATGTTTTCCCATTTTATCCTCCATTTCTCTTAACATTTTTTTATATATATATTTCACCACTCCTTAGTTTTCTGTACTACATTCTGGGTAATTCCTTAATTTCTCTTTTCCAATGCACTGTTTGTTCTATTGTGTCCAAACTGCTTTTTAATTCCTTGATTGAGATGATTATAATTTTTCTTCCCAGAAGTTCTATTTGGTTCTTTTTAAAATCTGCCTAATCAACTATAATTCCTTTAAATATTTTATACAACTTATTTCATATTCTCTAACTGGTAATCCTAATATCCAAAGTCTGTTTTTTTAAAAGAATTATTTATGCTGACCACTCCTCATGGCACCTTTTAACTCATTTATATGGTATATTTTGTTCATTAATTCACATTTAAATGACTTGAGTCTGTGACTACTTGATAGTTCTGGACTGAGAATGTTTATCTCTAGAAAGAATTTGCATTTGCTTCTGCAGGGTATCCGATAGTACTATTAAATTGAAACCACTTTAATTTAACTTGTAGCTCTGGGGATTACCTAGGCAGAGGTAGTATAAATTTGAATCTCAGATTTGTATCAGAGCAAGCCTATAATATCATTTCTCAGGAAGTCTATTGTTTTATATACAGATATAACCCAGAAAAGGAGCAGAAACAGATAGCTTCCCATGTTGGCTCTCTTTGCACGCAGATGGGTATTTTCCTCAACAACCTCTTCAAGTGACTCCTGAGTAGTCTAAGAGCTACTCTCCCATTCCCTGAATCAGCCAACCATTAATCCCTCAAACTCTGGGTTCCTAAAATGGATTTTTGCTCCCAGAAGTGCTATGTTCTGTCCATCTTTGTTTATCTCTGTAATTTTTGCTTACTCTTCATTTTTGCTAGCCCTTAGGGATTTTTTGTACTTCTTTGTGTGCCCAGCAATGCAATTGACATTGTTTGACTCTGTATCCCCACCCAAATTTCATCTCAAATTGTAATCCCCATAATCTCCACATATTGAGAAAGGGAGCTGGTGGGAGGTGATTGGATCATGGGAGTGGTTCCCCCATGCTGTTCTCACGATAGTGAGTTCTCATGAGATTTGATGGTTTTATTACGTGTTTGACAGTTCCTCCTATTCTCTCTCTCACAATCTCACCTGCCACCATATAAGATGTGCCTGCTTCCCCTTCTGTCATGATTGTAAGTTTCCTGAGGCCTCCCCAGCCATGCAGACCTGTGAGTCAATTAAATGTCTTTCATTTATAAATTACTCACTCTTGGGCAGTTCTTTATAGCAGTGTGAAAACAAATTAATATAGCAATATATACATATTTATATATATTGTATATATATATTTTACATATAAAATATGTTTATATATAAAACACATATATATGTACACACACACTGCCCAAGGCAGAACTTCTAGTGTGATCTTTTAAAAGATAAGCTTTTTACCCCTAATTAGAATATTTTGATGAATTCTCAATGTTCTTAGAATAAAGACTAAATACATCTTCACAAAGTCTGTGAAGACTTATTTACTGCGGCTATAATTTTACATTTGTTTGTGTTGACATTTTTTAAATGTCTGGTAGCCTCCAAGATAACTGTCCCCACCCAGCCCAAGATTCTCACCTTCTGGTATTTGTGCTCAGTGTAGCTCTCTCCCATTTTGAATGAGGCTGACATATATGGAACTTAGGATATTGTGGAAAAGATAATGTGTGACTTCTGCAGTAAAATCATAAAAGATATCTCACTTCTGCCTTGCTCTCTTGGGTCACTCACTCTGGAGAGAGTCAGCTGCCATGCCATGAGGCACCAAAGCAGCCATACGAAGAGTTCACGTGGTGAATAACTATAATATATAATATATATAATATATATTTTTTAAACTTTGAATTGAATTTTACTGTATTTCTATTTGATTTTCATATAGCTAGCTGTGTGAGATTAATCTTTACTAGGTAGATAAAAGGGTTGAAGCTTGTTAGTTGTGAGTAATATATATACTACAAAAATAGGCCATTGTTGGTGAATGTCTAAAATAAAATTGACATAAAACCTTCACCTACAACATCATCTGAGCTAACTACATACCATCATATAGATTACTTGAACCAACCTTAATAAATAGAGGACTCATTTGTAACCAGAAAATAAATTGAATACAAATAGGATTTGCAAAGAATGTGGTTTTCTTTTGCAATATTTACTTATTTGTGACATGAGTCTACATTATTGCTACTCTGAATTAATGAGATTGAAAGGAATAAGGTTCAATTGCTGTGTGATGAGTTAAAATATTAATTGTGTTTATTTTTCTATATTTGTTCCTTCTGCCATTTCAAGCAGGTAGCCAGGACCTAGATAATTCCTGTGATTTTAATTCATTTTAGAATTTTAATTTTAATTTTTGGCAAGGCTGAAACTTGAAGCCACTTGAAATAAAAGGATCTTCACATATTTGTTGGAACCTAAATTCATTGAAGAGATCATTCCAAGTGAAGAGATTATTCCAAGTGCCTTTGAGGAACAATTAGGGAAGAGAAGAGTGGATAGAGAACTCTGGCAAGAAATGTGTTTGGGGTGCACAATGGCTTTAAAATGCTTTAATTTAAATGTCTATAGATGGGGTGAATTTTACTCAGATTGACACAGTCCCTTCCTGTTTCTGACGTTTGACTTGAGAACTTCTGCTAACAGGCAATAGTAGGAAAAAGGGGGAGGCTTTTCCAGACTGAAAAAAGCAACCTGAGGCCATGAGGTAGGAAAAAGCAGCACGGCAGCACAAGGTGTACCTAAGAAGAGATGAATGTAGTTATGATTTGCATTTCTCTGATGGCCAGTGATGATGAGCATTTTTTCATGTGTTTTTTGGCTGCATCAATGTCTTCTTTTGAGAAGTGTCTGTTCATATCCTTTGCCCACTTTTTGATGGGGTTGTTTGATTTTTTCTTGTAAATTTGTTTAAGTTCTTTGTAGATTCTGGATATTAGCCCTTTGTCAGATGGGTAGATTGCAAACATTTTCTCCCATTCCGTAGGTTGCCTGTTCACTCTGATGGTAGTTTCTTTTGCTGCCATCTCACACCAGTTAGAATGGCAATCATTAAAGTCAGGAAACAACAGGTGCTGGAGAGGATGTGGAGAAATAGGAACACTTTTACACTGTTGGTGGGACTGTAAATTAGTTCAACCATTGTGGAAGACAGTGTGGCGATTCTTCAAGGATCTAGAACTAGAAATACCATTTGACCCAGAGATCCCACTACTGGGTATATACCCAAAGGATTATAAATCATGCTACTATAAAGACACATGCACCTGTATGTTTATTGCGGCACTATTCACAATAGCAAAGACTTGGAACCAACCCAAATGTCCATCAATGATAGACTGGATTAAAAAAATGTGGCACATATACACCATGGAATACTATGCATAAAAAAGGATGAATTCATGTCCTTTGTAGGGACATGGATGAAGCTGGAAACCATCATCCTGAGCAAATTATCGCAAGGACAGAAAACCAAGCACTGCATGTTCTCACTCATAGGTGGGAATTGAACAATGAGAACACTTGGACACAGGGTGGGGAACATCACACACCGGGGCCTGTCGTGGGGTGGGGGGATGGGGGAGGGATAGCATTAGGAGAAATACCTAATGTAAATGACGAGTTAATGGGTGCAGCACACCAACATGGCACACGTATACATATGTAACAAACTGCACGTTGTGAACATGTACCCTAGAACTTAAAGTATAATAATAAAAAAAGAAAAAAAAAAAAGAAGAGATGAATGTAGAGACTACCTTTCAGTAACAGACCTAAAAGCTGAATTTACTACTGGTTTCATAAGGGAGAGCTCTGCTGCACAGGCAGGGCCTCAGTGAAAAATGCAAACTGCTGATCTGACAACGGGTTGTTGGTAAGTGTCTTTGGGTTGTGTTGTTTCTAGAGGCAGGAGTGGATTGACCTCAGCCTTAGAAGCAGTTTCACTGGAGTGAGTTCACCACTTACTGGTTGGTTTCCAAAGTGGGAGGCTGTCATTTATTGGCTGGCTTTCAGAGGAAAGTACGTTCCCACTGAATGGAGTAGCAGTTCTGGTATTTATTTGTTACTGTGGCTATAGAACTGCCATTTTTTCTTAGAAGAATGGGATTTTTAGTTTTGATTTTGCTTAATTTTCAGAAAGATGGGACCTTGTTCTCATCTAGACAAAGATTTACAAGTGCACGTCATATTTCTGAAACAGGGAGTTTCCAGACCATGGACGACCACTGGGTTTTGGACATGAGGATGTGAGGGGCAACCACAAGGGCATGGAGGTGAAAGGCCTTCCCTCTTCTCCAGGTGTCATGGAGACCTCATGGCTTCTGCTGTCGTATAGAAAAGAAGGTGCCCACAGCAATTAACAGTGAATTGCCTCCCAACCCAGAGAGATGCGTGCTAAAAGCAAGATTTGAATTGATTTAAAGAATATAAATGGAGTACTTCTTGCAATCCTGTGTTTGTAGACTGGTATCATTTTCCTGATTTTACGAAAGGGGATGTTTATGATACATACTTGTCATTAAAAGATGGAAGAACACGAAAGGAACAGTAAAAATGGGACTGGGGATTTTGTTTAAATTGGATATGAAGGGTAAGGGGCAGGCATTTGTAGCGCAAATATTTCTTCCTTGGCCTCTCAAAAGAAACTCACCTTTCCTGAAATGAAGGAGCTGGGCTAAATCATCTCTAGGGTCACTCATAGATGTAACCCACCAATTCCATTGATTTTTATTATTATTATTATTAAATGTAATATTGTTTTTAATAGGATGATGACAGCAGATTCCAAGTTTCAGAATGTAACTGCATCTTGTTAAGAAGCAAAATCCATTCATTAACACCAGGGAAGAGTAAATAAGCTTATTTATTTTACATATAATGTTCTACATTTGTAAAATGACTTCATGCCACCCATCTCACTTTATACTCAATAAAACTGTCAAACTCTTATAGGGTAGGAAATATTAGAAGTGCCCAAGAATTCTGGAGCCCTTCCCTGGCTCTAGTGCTGACACTGGGAGGCGTGAGGAGATGGCCACAGAGCTTCTAGACCATCATCCCCAGCACTCAGGGACTCACCACCCTATCTGCTTTGGAGTCTTGCAGTCTATCCTATCATGCCCTCTATCCCTTTTCATATCAGCCACCACAGAAAGCCAACACTTCCATGTCTTCCAACATCACCCGGACTCCCATCCTCAGGAGGCTCTGAACATTCCCTAATTCTTCTACTCCACCTTCTGCCTGCTCCCAAAACCCCCAAACCTCTCACTGCATCTCCTGAAGTTCTGTCAGTCACCAGCTAAGTCCTCTGTGCCCTCAGCTTCCTCTGTGAGTGTTCTCTTCAATTGCTTGTTCTCATTGGACTCCTAAGGAACCATGTTCCCATAAGGCCTCTCAGGTGAGAGGACTGCCAATTGTCTTTTCTCTCTCACATCACTCATACCACCGTGTAGAGAGGCAAGGATCCTTATTGTTGCTTCTAGGATGTTTCTCACTTCTCCCTAATGGCCTAACTTTTAATCTTATGCCATTGCAGTTCTGCTACACCATCCCCACTCTGAGCCTCAGATATCTTCAGATTCTTCAGTCACTTCATGAAGATTTTAGCTCGTGGCTCACAGTCACTCTCTCCATCACTATCCCTTCCCTCATTCTTGATGATATCAGTATCCACATGGATCACCCTTCCAATATCCTGGCTTCTCAGCTCCTTGGCTTTTAACAAAGATCCTACCTACTTCAGTTAAATACTCCCAGGACCCACAATGGCCCATGTCATTACCTATGCTGCACACTCCATTGTCTTGAATCCAAGCATCTGGGTCTCTGACTGTTTCACCTCATTCCTACCGGTATCCAGAGACAAGTTTTGTTGACCACACTGAGATCTATGATCCATTGATCCTGTAACCTTTTCACAGTCTGCCTCCTTTTCCCATCATGTCTCCACTTCTCAGATTCTAGAAACCATCATAATCGTTTCCTTATATGCACCTTCAACTTCCTTGTCCCTCTTTTCTGTCTCCATATTCATCTGGGAAAACTTGACCTTGGTAAAATACAGCTCTCCACATCCTTGCCACCTGCATCAGGCAATGAATGTGGCTGGGAGAGAATGAACAACTATGTTGACCGGTGGTGCTCCCCAGCAAATTGAAATTACATTTTTCTTCCCTCCTTTCTACTGAACATGTAGTTCATAGTTCCACAACATCAACGTTTGAGAGATGATTAGAAATGCAGGATCTCTATCCCCAGCCCACTTACTCACAGTCTGCATTTTAACAAGGTCCCCAGGTATTTCCTGTGCACATTAAAGTTTGAAAATAATGATCTAGAGGATGATTTAAAACCTTACTGGCTTGGCACGGTGGCTCACCTGTAATCCCAGCACTTAGGGAGGCTGAGGCAGGAGGATCACTGGAGCCCAGGAGTTCAAGACCAATCTGGGCAACTTAGCAAGACCTCATCTCTGCAAAAACTTAAAAAAAATAAAAAAAATAAAAAAATTACCCTGGCATGGTGGTGTGTGCCTGTAGTCCCAGCTATTTGGGTGGCTGAGGTGGGAGGATTCCTTGAGCCCAGGAGGTGGAGGTTGCAGTGAGCTGAGATCACACCACTTCACTCCAGCCTGGGCAACAAAGTGAAACCTGTCTCCAAATAAATAAAATAAACAAATAGAACCTTCTTTCTTCTTAAATTTCCAATACTTCCAGACCATCCTTATTCTCAGCTGATGAGTTCACTTCCTGTTTCAATGAGAAAAAAAAAAAGGCAATCTGAAGAAAACAGCCACATTTCCATCCCTGCCTACCAACTGTACAGAGTGTGTGCCTGTATCCTCTGTCCTTTCTTCTCTCCCTGTGGGTGGACTGCCAATTCTCTTTTCTAAGGCTATTCATCATACTTGTGTTCTAGCTCTCCTCCCCTCTGCCCTCCCCAGAGAGACTACTTCAACTCTCTCTCTCATGTCCTCAATTTTTCTTTCTTCTAAGTCTTTCATATCAGCATCCTACCATTCTATAATTTTTCTCATCTTAAAAACTGAGCACACAGATTAAAAAAATAAAGCACTCTTTCATAGATCTCTATTGCCTATGTAATTTAATACATAAAATCTGAACTATGACCTTGGTTGTTAAAACTTTCTTTATTTTTATAAATTCTCACCTAAGTTTCTGGGTGATAGTCACAGAAATTTCATTTGTTTTATATTTTCTACACATTTGAATTTGAGAAGCATTTGGAATCTTTTTATAAAATCTTTTCTAACAAGGACAACAACAACAAAAAACTCTTAACCATCCATTAAAGACATCTTTCAGACTTATGTGATGGCCAAAACACCAACACTCATTGACTTATCCACATTTCCTTTTCTAATGGTTTCTTGTCTTGCTTTTCCTTTTAGGGTATGAAGGCAGCACAGCACCGAAATTTCAGGTGTATACAGCTGGAATAATTACAGTGAGCATCAAGTCATAACATCTTGCCAATGTATCTTTTAGCAATTGGATGTATACAGTAGAATTAACATTGAGGACTTGAAATTTCTTGTTATTTAATACCCTTCAGGGACATGTTTACAGAATTTCATGCTTATGCTTGACAGATGTTTGGTAGTTCAGGAAGGAATAACGAAAAATTCAGATACGTAAACAAAGATCTTAGTTACTCAATAAATCAGACAGGAAATGCTTCCCAAGAGTACCAAGTAAAATCAGCAGAAAAGGACCCAAAGCATTTGGCATTTCTTTTTTCTTTTTCTATTTCTTTTTTTTTCTTCTTTTGAGAAGGAGTCTCGCTCTGTTGCCCAGTCTAGAGTGCAGTGGTGCAATCTCGGCTCACTGCAAACTCTGCCTCCTAGGTTCAAACAATTCTCCTGCCTCAGCCTCCTGAGTAGCTGAGACTACAGGCATGTGCCACCATGCCTGGCCAATTTTTTGTATTTTTAGTAGAGACGGGGTTTCACCGTGTTACCCAGGATGGTCTTGATCTCCTGACCTCATGATCCGTCCGCCTCAGCCTCCGAAAGTGCTGGGATTACAGGCGTGAGCCACCACGCCCGGCTTGGCATTTCTTTTACATCTTTTACTTGCTTGTATATAAATCCCTAGGTCTATATTGGTTTCTCTGGATTCTTGACATCCAAGCCAGTGTTTATTTGTTAGGCAGCAATAATAATAAACACTCAGGATATTTTTGAAGGCAGAAGTCGCAGTTACAGGATTCACACAATGGAAGTGATTTCAGTGGAAAGACCTACCCATAACAAGGGCAAAATGAATGGGCATTGTGGTTTGTTAACGAGGGTTTTGCACATTTGAGTATGTGAATCATTTCTTTGAACCAGGGTTGCTCAACTCTTCCTGCTCAAATGAATCAATGCTGAAGCCTAAAAATATCCAAATTTCTGGCACCATTACCAGAGATTCTGAATTAATTGGCCTTAGGTTGGGCCTATACATATGCATTTTTAAAAAAACTCTCTATTAACTTTGAGACACAATCCATTTGGGAAAATGTAATCTCAAGCCTGACCTCACCAAAACCTAATAAAACCAAAGCCAGAAAACAGGTTCAGAGCCCTTCAGGTTATGGTGGCTCCTTTAAGATTTAACTTGTACCAGTGAATTAGCCTTAACTATTTCTTACATTATTAATTTTAATATCCCAACAGCATTGGTTTGAGGCATTGCATGTTTTTTGAAATTTGAGCTACTCCTACAAGCCCTCCTCAGTGACTTGATGTACTGAGAACTTGTCCACTTGCTTAGCAGTGGTTGTTGAACCTTGTATATGGGGTGTACTTAAGTATGTGACTTCATTCATTGAGTGGGACATGAGATATTCTGAAGTTTCCTGTGGTTAGCTCTTTATTTCAAATGGAAACGGATAATATTACTGCTTACTTTTCCTATTGTGGTGCTCTTTTATTTTTAAGTTACTTCAAGACGGTTCTGAGATACCAAAATGAGTAAGATATGGTTTCACTAATACAACCACGATTAACTAGGTGAATAGCAATTATATTTTATTGAATGAAACACGCTTAATTACGTTAGGCCAAGGAGGGCTATTTCCTCACCAATGAGCACACCTTGAGGAAAGGACAAAGTATTAAAGATAACTAGAATTTGCTATTCTAACACCCCCGAAGCTCTCCATCTCTCTTCTCCGCATGTCAACTCTAATCCTTAGATAGACTTTTTTCACAATGACTGGAATGTGGTTTCCATCAACCTTCAGGGTCACATTTATCTTCTGAGGAATGGAAACTCAGCTTTTTTGAACCTGGGATCCTAGGGCTGACTGGTCAAACTTGGGTCAAGGGCCATCCCCAAAGAACTGTGGCTAGGGAGGTGGGACCCCGGCAAAACAGCATTTGTCTTTGGATTGTAGAGATAGAATAAATGTTTCCTAGGAGGGGGAAAGGAATGTAATTTCAGGAATTCAAAAAAAAAAGCAGATGGATATCCAGTACAGACATTGCTTTCTGGTTCCAATTGCTGTTGGAGGTGGAGGGTTTCTCCTCATGAGACATGGCTCCCCAGTCTTGCAGAGTTGAACTTAGGACTTTTTCAGACCCACCTCTCATGTCACCCTCTCATTAAGGCTTTATTGATTCTACGACCCCCAGCCATCCACACACTATTGGCTTCACCTTCCACTGTGATACTGTAACATGAAGTAATAAGCCATGATTACAGTGTGCTGCCAACTGTTGCGTTTTCCAGAAGACCATCAGAAAAACCTGTTGATCCAGCTTACTGCAGTAAAGGTAAACACAACATTGACAGTCTTAGTAGTGTCTCAGAAAGGAACTCAGGGAGGATATTTATAGGGTTTAGGTCCTAGATCTGGGTGAATTTCAGGTGGGTTTTGCAAGACAGAAAACTCTTTGGGTTTGGCAGAGTTCATGACATGATAGCTTTAAATTGTTGGACACAGGGAGATGAAGGAGTTGAAACAAGTCTGCTAGAGCAAGCTGGTTGATATACATAAGTAAGCCACTTTGGTTAGTCACAGCCTTGTCTATTAGGAGCAAGTATTTCTTAAAGCAAGTAGCTAAGTCATTTTTGCTTATTTTCAGTGTGGCTTAAACATAGAGAAAGTAAAGTATACTATATTCCAATATTATTTAGTACACAGAGAGGAAAGTATTTGGCTTCAGTTATCGATAATGCATTTTAATTGTTAACTTTTTATCTGTTGGTTTATAGGCATGACCAAAGGGCATTGAGTCACATGTAAGAAAAATGTTATTTTATCTTTTAATAATTCTGATTGCATCAATGAGAAAGTTAATCATATTCCATTTAAATCATCTCACATCCAAAACCATCTTGCCTATTTCTGATAGTATGATTTTCACATTTTCAGACATACCATCAGTATTTTGCAGTGGGAATCAACGAGTGCAGGGTAGACTAGAATTTGCTATCTTTTACTCTGATGTTATCTTCTTATTTAAAACAGCTGCAGAAAATACAGATTGTGAAGGTTGGGTTAATAAAAGGCAAATATAACTAATGATGAAGCCTGAAAAAAATTTAATGTCTTTTCCACACTTTTGAAATTCTATATTGCTTTTCTTTTATTCAATATCTTTTTATTTTCTAGAGAAAATGGAAAGTGAAACCCAAGTCAGATAAAGTAATGTAAGTTCAATTGTGTTCTATTCTGTTAGAAAACAGAAAAGTTGGCACTTTTAGTGCCTGAATTCCTTCAGATGTTAAACTCCAAACTTCTACTTTCTGAAGTAAATTAAGTTAATATTATCCTTAATAGAATAAATGCAATTCTCTATAGTGAATAAATTTCACATTATGATTTATTTAGGGAAAACCTTGTTTCAATTTTATAAGCAGAAGAAAGGAAAGGAAATGTCAAAATCTGTGGAAAAGTTGTAGATTCCTGGAGCCACTGTTATTTCATGATTGTGAAAGTTAAATCATAATTGTATTGTAAGTAAAAAAATTTCTACAATAATACTTTCTAGAGAAGTTTCTAAACAACAAAAGAACCCCCAAAACACAAACCCACAATGTCCTTTTGGCTTCAGTACTATTTGGATATTACCCTAATCGTGAAGAAAAAACCCCGCCCTTCTCCTGAAGTGTAAAGCAGGCCTCCTTTCTCCCTTGGGGCATTATTCTTGGTTGGGGAAGATCATCTCAATTAATAAATCTTTACACACTGAGGGTATGTGGACATCACAGTAGCAAAGTTTTGGCCTGGGCCAGGCATGAATGTGAAATAGATGTATATTTTGTCCCCCCAGACTCTAGCTTCCTGATATTCCAGCCCATAGACTCTCTCTGTGCTTCACTCTGGTGACCAATGGCACATTTTCCATTAAAACCTGGACAAATCTGAGACTCACTGATACCAAAGGGCAAGTCTTGGCATTCAAATCCAGGATTTCAGGATGTTCTGTGCAGAACACCCGATAACCTTGACTATTCCAAGTGAATTCAAAATAGATAAAATACACTTTTTTTTTAGAAAAACCATTTTCAACTTACATCAGTTTTTTCTTATTAATGAAAAACAACAGAAAAAAACCAGTTTTTGGTTTACACATATTTGTGTTCTCTTTGTAAAAAAAAAAAAAAAATTAAATAACAGGAGAAAATCCTGACAGTCCTCATTACACTTCCCTCTCCTCATTCTTCCAACCCGTTCTTTCTAAGACATACTTAGAAACTTCCTAGTTAACTTCAGAAGCAATCTCACAATTGGGTTCTTGCTGAGCAAGGGTGAGCTCCCATGTCTTATGTTTCCTCTTGACCTTTTAATAAACTTTCATCAGTGTAAGTAATTGTAACATATCTCTTCACAGACAGCCTGAAGAAGCTAGCAGGCTGAAGCAATGGATTGATTAAACTTAACCACTCAAGCTAGGAGTACCTTTACTGGCAGGTGATATACAGGTATGTAATATAAAATCTCAACCTGAGTACATGTCCATGCAAACCAACAAAAAATAAGCCATGCATGTGAGAATAGTCTACGCTTTCCAAGTTCTTCACTATGATCTATGTACTAAAAGTCATATCTTCATTTCTGTTGCCTGCTCCATTTCCCCATCCTGCCCTTTCTAGAAGTTGCTGGATAAAACTCCTGCTGCCTTTAGCATCAGGGGTGCGTTACTTTCTCTCTTATCGGGCTTCCCCCAGGACTTTGCTCCTCCTTGGGCATTCTCGCTGGTTCTCTGCAGGCTGCCTCTGAGAAACTGGGGAACTTGGAGCCAAATGGCGAGTCCTCTGTCCAAGTAGTAGAAGTGACCGCAGCTCGGCTGCCAGCAAAGATTGCCCTTGGTTTCTGAGAAATTCTGACTCCCCAAGTTCATTTGGCAGCCGGCGGCTTCTCTGAAACAAAGCCAGCAAACAGCTGGAGCGTCTCTGGACACTCACATTAAAACTTGTGAAGAGTTAAAAGCCCCAGGGAAGAGCCAGGCCAAGGGCACTGGTCAGCGCCGGCTTAAAAGAGCCTCTCTGTGCACGAGGCGTTCGCTCCGGGCATCCACCTGCAGCTGTGCAGGGCGGACCAGGGCTTCCGGCGCGCGCTCCACCCAACTGCGCCGCGGGCGCCCGAGAGGCGCGCGGTTACTGCGCTCAGGCGCTCCGTGCAGCCTCTTCTGGAGAGTTGGGGGCGGTTTTCAGGGTCCGGAGTGTCCCCTGACCCCGGGAAACCTGGGTAAGTATGGGGTGCGGGGACTTGGGGCCTGAGGCAGGCGGGGGAGGAAACCTCGGGTAGACAGGTGGATGTGAGAAGGATTCTCCTTTCTGGTGATTTGCACCTGTTGACGCCCCCAAATCTGAGCTCTAAAGAATTTTACAGATGGTTAAGACAGGTTCTGAAAGGTAGACTCAGAATTCGAAAGGACCTTAGAGCAGTGCTATCCGAAGTGTGGTGCAAGGACTAATAGCATCGCCTTCCCCTTGAAACTTGTTAGAAATGCAAATTCCTGGACCCCACCAGACCCTGTTGAACCAGAATCTCTGGGAATGGGGATAAGGACTGTGTATTTTAACAATCCTCCACGGGATTCTGATGCAGCTAAAGTTTGAGAAGCACTGCCTTAGAAGTCACTTAGTCCTACATTTGAGCCTCTAACCCCAATGCGGGAACCCCCAAATAAACAGCAATGGGTGTGTAGGTAATGAGCCAAAGGCATTAGATACTGGGGTGTATTCAGTTATAAAAAGAAATTCTAAACACTCATGGTTTGTGGGAATTCTATTCTGTCCCAAACGAAACTGTGATCTTTGAGATTTCCTAAGAACAGCACTCAGAGCTTCAACAACTATTTCTGAGTTTGTACTGTGTGCAAGTCTCCAGGTAAGGTTCTTTCAAAGTGCTGGAGGGAATTTTGTACTCTCAGGATCCCCAAGCTGGTAGCATGTTATTCCTCTTACCAGGATCTTCACAAGTTGATGTAGTGCTTCATACATCACATTTATTTTGTTTTTTTGGTGTTCAATTGCTTGTTCTGAAATTAATCGTTGTTAACGCAGGGTGTCAGGCTAGGTATCTTGGAAGATACATATTACTTTGTGAATTCTGAACAAAAATCCTTAAGAAAAAATTCACACTGCAAGATTTTTTCCATTTTTTTCTATTTAAGTTTACAGTGCTACAATTTACAAATAGAATAAGTAGGAATCCTGAGATTTCATATGAATTAAAGGAGAGAAGATAATTCCCAAGTTTCTAAATAACTCCTTCAGATGAGGCAGGCTCTTCATCACTGCTGAGAACCTGAGCCATTAATCTTTGATGACGAATGGTTTTGTGTTGTTATTATTATTCTCCTTTCAGTGGCTTAACTTAAAATATGAAATCTAAATCCACTGCTGACTTATTTGGAGACTCTGGAGCAAATTTATTTGCAGATATTTCTCAGTTTTCCCTTTTCTTCAATGGGTGGGTGCAGGATGTAAGGTTTTGATAGGGAACCTGCTAGCATTATCTTTTTTGTTTTGTTTTGTTTTTTTATTATACTTTAGGTTTTAGGGTACATGTGCACAATGTGCAGGTTTGTTACATATGTATCCATGTGCCATGTTGATTTCCTGCACCCATTAGCTCGTCATTTAGCATTAGGTATATCTCCTAATGCTGTCCCCGCCCCCCCCACCCCCCACCCCACAACAGTACCCGGAATGTGATGTTCCCCTTCCTGTGTCCATGAGTTCTCATTGTTCAATTCCCACCTATGAGTGAGAACATGCGGTGTTTGGTTTTTTGTCCTTGCGATAGTTTACTGAGAATGATGTTTTCCAGTTTCATCCATGTCCCTACAAAGGACACGAACTCATCATTTTTTATGGCTGCATAGTATTCCATGGTGTATATGTGCCACATTTTCTTAATCCAGTCTATTGTTGTTGGACATTTGGGTTGGTTCCGAGTCTTTGCTATTGTGAATAGTGCCGCAATAAACATACGTGTGCATGTGTCTTTATAGCAGCATGATTTATACTCCTTTGGGTATATACCCAGTAATGGGATGGCTGGGTCAAATGGTATTTCTAGTTCTAGATCCCTGAGGAATCGCCACACTGACTTCCACAATGGTTGAACTAGTTTACAGTCCCACCAACAGTGTAAAAGTGTTCCTATTTCTCCACATCCTCTCAGCACCTGTTGTTTCCTGATTTTTTAATGATGGCCATTCTAACTGGTGTGAGATGGTATCTCACTGTGGTTTTGATTTGCATTTCTCTGATGGCCAGTGATGATGAGCATTTCTTCATGTGTTTTTTGGCTGCATAAATGTCTTCTTTTGAGAAGTGTCTGTTCATGTCCTTTGCCCACTTTTTGATGGGGTTGTTTGTTTTTTTCTTGTAAATTTGTTTGAGTTCATTGTAGATTCTGGATATTAGCCCTTTGTCAGATGAGTAGGTTGCAAAAATTTTCTCCCATTCTGTAGGTTGCCTGTTCACTCTGATGGTAGTTTCTTTTGCTGTGCAGAAGCTCTTTAGTTTAATGAGATCCCATTTGTCAATTTTGGCTTTTGTTGCCATTGCTTTTGGTGTTTTAGACATGAAGTCCTATATCCTTGATGAACATTGATGCAAAAATCCTCAATAAAATACTGGCAAACCGAATCCAGCAGCACATCAAAAAGCTTATACACCATGATCAAGTGGGCTTCATCCCTGGGATGCAAGGCTGGTTCAACATACGCAAATCAATAAATGTAATCCAGCATATAAACAGAACCAAAGACAAAAACCACATGATTACCTCAATAGATGCAGAAAAGGCTTTTGACAAAATTCAACAACCCTTCATGCTAAAAACTCTCAATAAATTAGGTATTGATGGGACGTATCTCAAAATAATAAGAGCTATCTACGACAAACCCACAGCCAATATCATACTGAATGGGCAAAAACTGGAAGCATTCCCTCTGAAAACTGGCACAAGACAGGGATGCCCTCTCTCACCACTCCTATTCAACATAGTGCTGGAAGTTCTGGCCAGAGCAATCAGGCAGGAGAAGGAAATAAAGGGTATTCAATTAGGAAAAGAGGAAGTCAAACTGTCCCTGTTTGCAGATGACATGATTGTATATCTAGAAAATCCCATTGTCTCAGCATTATCTTAAAGTAGTTCCCCGGAGGACCCTGTGTGGTTATGATATTGAACTATTATTAATACATTAAAGCATAGAAAACATTCAGTACAATGATTTTATATTTAATTATTATATATATATTAAGTTAAAACATCTAAAAGGCTTTTTCACAGATTTCAAAAGCTAATCACCTCTCTGTTTGAAAAGAACTTTGGAAATGTCAGTAAAATTGGGAGCCATTGCTAGCAGTGTTACGAGCCTGTGAAAATAAAGTTTGCCACTGTAAATATTTCCCTTCTTGAATCATAGCTACATGCAGAAATTGTTCATAAGTATTCAATGAGCATATGCTTAGCATCCTTCTATAATGAAGTATAAGGCTGACACATATGTCTTGTTTGCATTGTATTTCATGTTGTGATTTTCCTTCCTCAAGTTCAAATCATCTTCCAAAAAGGAAGAATTTTCAACCCTGGAGCATATACCCAGAATCCTCCAGCTCTGAGAGTGGAGGGCACAAATTCACTTAGAGTGTGTACTTTTCTTGGTATTGCAGTTTGCTTTGATGATGCTCCTGTCAATCTTGTAGGATCTCAGATCCAGTATACATTGAGCAAGTGGAAAGCGCAAAGGAAGAGGAGTTGGGCACTGGGCAAAGTTGGGATCTAAGATAAAACGAGATGCATGCCTACTTTATGAGGAAGGGCTGACTGGTGGTGCATGTGGCAGTAGCAAACATTTTTGTTGCCCCATCAATTCCCGGTGCTTTATGGTACTTCCCTAAATTCCTCTGGCCTCTTCCCTAACATGCACACAACTCACTACCCACAGCCATTGCCACTTGCCATTCTCCAAGGAACCATTCTTTTTTTTTTCTTTTAATGTTACTTTAAGTTCTGAGATACATGTGCTGAACATGCAGGTTTGTTACATAGGTATACATGTGCCGTGGTGTTTGCTGAACATGCAGGTTTGTTACATAGATATACATGTGCTGTGCACCTATCAACCCATCATCTAGGTTTTAAGCCCCACATGCATTAGGCATTTGTCCTAATGTGCTCTCCCTTCTCTTTCCCCCAACCCCCCGACAGGCCCTGTTGTGTGATGTTCCCCTCCCTGTGACCAGGTGTTCTTATTGTTCAGCTCCCACTTATGAGTGACAACATGCGGTGTTTGGTTTTCTGTTCTTGTGTTAGTTTGCTGGGGATGATGGATTCCAGCTTTACCCATGTCCCTGCAAAGGACATAAACTCATTCTTTTTTATGGCTGCTTAGTATTCCATGGTGTACATGTGCCACATTTTCTTTATCCAGTCTATCGTTGATGGGCATTTGAGTTGGTTCCAAGTCTTTGCTATTTGTAAATAGTGCTTCAATAAACATACATGTGCATGTGTCTTTATAGTAGAATGATTTATAATCCTTTGGATATATACCCAGTAATGAGATTGCTGGGTCAAATGGTATTTCTGGTTCTAGATCCTTGAGGAATCGCCATACTGTCTTCCACAATGGTTGAACTAATTTATACTCCCAACAGTGTAAAAGTGTTCCTATTTCTCTACTTCCTCTCCAGCATCTGTTGTTTCCTGGCTTTTTAACAATCGCCATTCTAACTGGTGTGAGATGGTATCTCATTGTGGTATTGATTTGCATTTCTCTAATGACCAGTGATGATGAGCTTTTTTTTATGTTTTTGGCCACATAAATATCTTCTTTTGAGAAGTGTCTGTTCATATCCTTCACCCACTTTTTGATGCGGTTGTTTGTTTTTTTGTTGTGAATTTGTTTAAGTTCAAGGAACCATTCGTGTCTTGTATTCATGTTGCAGATTTCTAATTGCCTACCCAATATTCTAATACTCCCTATTTAAATTCTCATCCATCCAGCCACTCTTTGGGATGATACTGTAACTCAAGACTTGGTCTCTGAAAGGCCAGTGTAACGTTCCACATTATTCGATTGTCCCAGGTGACACCTCAAACATTCTCTCTCAAGATGAAATAAGTCACTTGGTTAATTAATTATTATTTTGGAAAATAATAAGAAACATGAAGAGAATGGAATAATGGAATTAGAGTTTCAGAAAGGCACCGTAGTGCAATGGAAGAACACCATCTTCATAGAGACTGCAAGCCCTTGGGCAAGCTATGCTAACTCTTTGAGCCTTAGTTTCTTCATCTGTGGTATGGGTATAATTATAGCTAACTTATAGAATTGAAGTGAGAATTAGAGATTATTATGTAAAATGCTTTGCACATAGTATGTATTAAATGTATGCCAGTAGTTATGATTATTGTAATTTTGTAGCTAATCACCTAGGGCAGTCTTTTAACAATCAGGAAACAGACAAAAATTTAAGTAAATCATAATGTAATAATCTAGTGATACATAAAAACATTGCCTAAGAAGGGTCTTGCAGGACCTCTTTAATTAATAGATAAGCTAATTTATAATTTTCTTATATTTTAATCACCAATTACTTATTTACATATGAATATTGCTAAGTGCTTTAAATGTGTATTCTTGTGCATATGAAATATCTCTCTAGATTATATGAATTATGATTATATTCAGCTGCAAGTAATAGCAGACCCAAAAACAGTGGCTTAAACAAGTCATACACTAATATTTTCCTTGTGTAAAATAAGTCCCCAGGTAGGCAGCATGTGGTTATTAGTAGCCCAGTCTTCTTTCTACCTTTCTATTCTACCTTCTTGGCATGGAACTCCTATCTGTAATATTGTCTTGTAGTCCCAAGATGGCAGTTGGAGCTCTAAATATTATATCTGTATTTAGTGTAGTAAGAAGAAGGAATAGGGATAGTGCAAAAATACCTACTTTCCTGCTGGGTCATCCATCTTCTGCATATATCTCATTGGCTAACCTTAGCTACAAAGAAGGTTTGGAGATGTATTTTCATATCTGAGTACATTGCCTTATCAATCAACATAGGAGTTCTGTTAATGTAGAAGGAGAGAACTGGGAGTATTAGAATGTTGGGTAGGCAACTAGAATCTGCTACATGGATGCAGGACAAGAATGGTTCTTTGTGGCACAAGGCAAGGATACCCTCTCTCACTACTCCTATTCAACATAATGTTGGAAGTTCTGGCCAGGGCAATCAGGCAGGAGAAAGAAATAAAGGGTATTCAATTAGGAAAAGAGGAAGTCAAATTGTCCCTGTTTGCAGATGACATGATTGTATATTTAGAAAACCCCATTGTCTCAGCCCAAAATCTCCTTAAGCTGATAAGCAACTTCAGCAAAGTCTCAGGATACAAAATCAGTGTGCGAAAATCACAAGCATTCCTATACACCAGTAACAGACAGAGAGCCAAATCATGAGTGAACTCCCATTCACAGTTGCTTTAAAGAGAATAAAATACCTAGGAATCCAACTTACAAGGGATGTGAAGGACCTTTTCAAGGAGAACTATAAACCACTGCTCAACGAAATAAAAGAGGACACAAACAAATGGAAGAACATTCCATGCTCATGGATAGGAAGAATCAGTATTGTGAAAATGGCCATACTGCCCAAGGTAGTTTATAGATTCAATGCCATCCCCATCAAGCTACCAATGACTTTCTTCACAGAATTGGGAAAAAACTACTTTAAAGTTCATATGGAACCAAAAAAGCGCCTGCATTGCCAAAACAATCTTAAGCAAAAAGAACAAAGCTGGAGGCATCACGCTACCTGACTTCAAACTATACTACAAGGCTACAGTAACCAAAACAGCATGGTACTGGTACCAAAACAGAGATATAGACCAATGGAACAGAACAGAGGCCTCAGAAATAGCACCACACATTGACAACCATCTGATCTTTGACAAACCTGACAAAAACAAGCAATGGGGAAAGGATTCCCTATTTAATAAATGGTGCTGGGAAAACTGGCTAGCCATATGTAGAAAGCTGAAACTGGATCCCTTCCTTACACCTTATGCAAAAATTAATTCAAGATGGATTAAAGATTTAAATGTTAGACCTAAAACCATAAAATCCCTAGAAGAAAACCTAGGCAATACCATTCAGGACATAGGCATGGGCAAGGACTTCATGTCTAAAACACCAAAAGCAATGGCAACAAAAGCCAAAATAGACAAATGGGATCTAATTAAACTAAAGAGCTTCTGCACAGCAAAAGAAACTACCACCAGAGTGAACAGGCAACCTACAAAATGGGAGAAAATTTTCGCAATCTACCCATCTGATAAAGGGTTAATATCCAGAATCTACAAAGAACTTAAACAAATTTACAAGAAAAAAACAACCCCATCAAAAAGTGGGCGAAGTGTATGAACAGACACTTCTTTAAAGAAGACATTTATGCAGCCAACAGACATGTGAAAAAATGCTCATCATCACTGGCCATCAGATAAATGCAAATCAAAACCACAATGAGATACCATCTCACGCCAGTTAGAATGGTGATCATTTAAAAGTCCGGAAACAGCAGATGCTGGAAAGGATGTGGAGAAATAGTAACACTTTTACACTGTTGGTTAGAGTGTTTATTAGTTCAACCATTGTGGAAGACAGTATGGCAATTCCTCAAGGATTTAGAACTAGAAATACCATTTGACCCAGCGATCTCATTACTGGGTATATACCCAAAGGATTATAAATCATTCTACTATAAAGACACGTGCACACGTATGTTTATTGTGGCACTATTCACAATAGCAAAGACTTGGAACCAACCCAAATGTCCATCAATGATAGACTGGATAAAGACAATGTGGCACATATACACCATGGAATACTATGCAGCCATAAAAAAGGATGAGTTCATGTCCTTTGCAGGGACATGGATCAAGCTGGAATCCATCATCCTCAGCAAACTACCACAAGGACAGAAAACCAAACACCGCATGTTCTCACTCATAGGTGGGGATTGAACAATGAGAACACTTGGACACAGGGTGGGGAACATCACACACTGGGGCCTGTTGGCGGGTGTGGGACTGGGGGAGGGATAGCTTAGGAGAAATACCTAATGTAAATGACAAGCTGATGGATGCAGCAAACCACCATGGCACATATATACCTGTGTAACAAACCTGCACGTTGTGCACATGTACCCTAGAACTTAAGGTATAAAAAAAAAAAAAATTCTTTGGAAAATGGCAAGTGGCAATGTTTGTGGGTAGTAGGTAGTAGAGTGTGTGTGTTAGAAACTAGCAGATGGTAGAGAGAAAGTGATAATAACAAGCTTCTTGGCAACTGGATTCTTTGAGAAGTACTCTCAGTGTGAAATTAGAGTAATAATGATCTCTCTATCTAGATTTTAAAGCAGTTTACATAAGTGATTATATTTCAACCCCACAGTAATCTTGAGAGTCTATAAAAAGGGTAGATATATTTATTATCACTTCATTCATGATCAAGTTGAGGCTCAGAATGATAAATGGTTGCTCAAGACCACATACCTAGTTAGTGCAGGGTTACTGTAAACCTTAGCTCTTCTGACAACTAGTGCATCTCCTTAGTAGAGAGGGGGCAAGTTGTAGAAGAAATGAGATAATAAAGATAACCATGTATACTTAATTTTAACCATTGTGATATTATTTTCCAAAAATTATTTGGACAGAAGGAGATAACATAATCACAATTTGCAAACAGCAGGGTGATGATTTAAGAGCCCATCTACCTTTGTTCAAATCAGCATTTTACTACTTACTAGGTATGTGAATTTGGGCAGGGTGCTTGATATCACTCTCTTCTGTGACATTAACTAAGAGTACTTGCCTCATATAGAAATTGTAAAGATAAAAAACAAAGTATAGAGACTGGCACATGGTAAGAAACATGTAAGTGTTTGCTGTTCCAGATAGATTGTAAATAAGAGAATCAAGTGAAAATTATGAAACCTAATGTTAAGATAGCTGACTGCAAAATAAATCCAGAAAAAATCGAATGCTTATTTATAAAGTAGCAATGAACAGTTAAAACTATAATGAGAAGAACATTTCTATTCTCAATAGCAATAAACTACAAAATAGCCAAGAACATGAATATGAAATACGTAGGAGCACTCCCTGTTGGATCTGTCTTTCCTCAACTTTATTCCTCCCACAAACAATATCCAAAGGCTACACAGAAAATCCAAAAGCACCAGTATGGGTCTGATGCAAAAATACTTCCACAAAGAAAAGAAGCATTTGTTACATGCAAAACAAAGATCAAGAATTGTTTCAGTCAACAAAACTCCAAACTCGAGGCATTAGACAACACAGTTCTGTAAATCAAGAGCTGAAAGAAATGCAAGAGAGAATGAGAAGCAAAGCCAAGAAAGTCCAGAAGGAAAATAAAACCATTACAAAACTAAAACCTAAATTAGAAGCAGCTAGATATAAGTAAATCTTGTGAAAAATAGAGTTTTGATTTAGAGGATGGCTTTGGGAAAAAAATCACATAGAATGCAGGCTACAAAGAAAAGAGAGAGAAGTGGTAAGAAAGTATAATAATAATGAAAAACAGACAACAGAAAAACAGCAAAGGGCTAAGTAAAATTTCTGAAAAAAAAAAAAAGAACAAAAGGAACTGAAAATAAATATAAAACATTTATTTATTTGATCTCAAACTATTACTAATTTCAAGATGCACCACCAATTTAAAAATTAGTTTTGGAGGAATAGAAGAAAACCATAATATATTAAATGAATATATCACTTATAGTTGAAAAAGATTAAAATGTGAAAAAGATGCATCTTTTAATTAAAGAAATGTGGAATTAGATGAAAGCCTTCCCAAAGTAAAAGAACATCTGAATTCACAGATCAAAAGTCTCACCATGTTCTGGATAAGGGAAGAAAAGAAAGAGAGAAGTAGATAAAGCAAGAAAAGCAAGCAAGCAAGCAAGCAAGAAAGAAAAGAAAATAAGAAAAGAAGAAAGAGAACGAAAGGGGAAGGAAAGAAAGAAGGAAGGAAGATTAGCATGATGATATTTAAGGATAAAGGATAAAATATCCAAGCAGGAAAAGAAAAAATAAATCATGCTAGCTGCATAAATTCTCAGCAACATCAGATTCCAGAAGAGAATGAAAGTGAGTTCTAATTAATATAAGGACCTTAGCGGGAAAAGGAAATGAATGGGACCCAAGATTTCTATAGCCACATTCTATATATGGCTTGTGTTATATTTCTATTAAACAGCAGTGATTTAGATTGCTCTAGACAGCAAGTTGAAAAAATGTCAGATACATCATTGGGTATGCAAAACCTCACTACGCAGAATCCAATCCCTTCTTACTCAGTGTTTTCTGAGAACCAACATTCTCTAGGGGCTTACTAAAAATGCAGAACTCAGGGCTCACTCCAAAGCTGCTGAATCAGAGTCTACATTTTAATAAGATGCCCAGGTAATTCATATGCATGTTAAACCTTGAGAAACACTTTCTTAATTAACCACTTCCTGAAAGAGTCACTTCCTAGAAGTACTACTTGAAGAGTCATCTAGCCCAGAGCTTCCCAGCTGGTGTGCTTTGTAAGAACTATGATAGGCTGAGACATTGATCTCTTTAGCCTGGGACTCTGGGATGGAAGGCCATGGGCTAAGGACCTGAATAATATTGTAAATTTCTGTGTGTTCCACGATCTATAGCTGTGCTATCCAGTATGGTAGCCACTCACCATATTGGCTACTGACCATTTGAAATGTAGCTAGACTGAGTTGAGATGTGCTCTAGAAGTAAAATACACAGCAGATTTTGAGGACTTCATATTAAAAAAAGTAAAATATCTCATTAATAATTTTTATATTGGTTATACATAGAAATTGTAATACTTTAGATATATTGGGTTAAATAAATTTAATTAATTTCACCTTTTTTTTACTTTTGTTAATGTGCTACCAAAAAAGTTAAAATTACATACACAATTTGCATTATGTTTCTGTCCAATAGTGCTGATGTGGATTGCTTTAGATGGCAAAAAGAAGAGTCAAAATTAAAAACCTAGAATAGATACAAACTGGGAGTGTGCACATTCTATTTAAATTTTAAAATAAACTTGAAATAACTGTGGTATTAGAATCACAAAGCAAGAATTACACTTCTTGAAAGAAAAGCTATGATATAAAAATCCCTAAAGTTTAAAAGATAATTTCATGATAATAGATTGAGAGATTCCTCTTGCCCCTATAAAACACAAACAAAAAATTAAGAGAAAGGAAATGTGAGCAGACTAATTTTATCTTTCATAGGTGGAAGTTATCAATATTATTTTATTTCTAAAGTTGATAAATTTGGAAATATAAGTTAAAACATTTTCTTTATAAATTATTTTACTAGTTTACCCTAAGTGAAAATTAGAGAGAGATATATACACCTCTCAAATACTTAGGGTAAACTAGTAAAATTTTATACACACACACACACACACACACACACTCACACACACACACATACACACACACTTAGGGTAAACTAGTAAAATAAAAAATATGTATACCCACACACATAAAGTTAATGATTAATGAAAGGGAAATAGAAAATGAATGGAAATGTGATAAGGCAAAATAAATTAAACAAAACAAATAGTAGTGGAAAGTAAAGAATAATGTATTTAAAAGAGATGACAGACGTAAGCCCAAACATATATTTTATAATATAAAATAAAAAGAGTTTAAGTCCTTATCTTAAAAAAAAAAAAATCACAGATCTGATCAAACAGCTGAATCCAGCCGCACACTGCCTACAGTAGATACAACTAAAACAAAAGAGATTTGATAATTGACATTAAGTTGCTTATAAAAGACATACCACCCAAGACGAAGCAGGGTTTATGATGTTATATCAGAAAATGTTGAGGTCAATAAAAACTATATTAAATTGAGGTGTAGTGCATACTTTTTTCCACCCTCTCTTCCTTTTTTTGCATCTTCTTTTTTTCAGCCAAGATTTATGAAGTGTTAACTATTGACCAGGTACCGACAGAGATTGAGGATACAACAGTGGGCCAAAGCAGACAATGATGGCGCAAGCGATAATCAAAAGTCAGATAATAATGGTAAACAAGTTATGAATATGTTCCACATTGAAGAGATAACTGTCATAATCCTTATGAAATAACTAGCATGGTGTAGAAATGCATAAAGCAGAAGCTGCAGGAAATAAGAGAATTGATGAAAATATAGTTGTAGGGGAAATGTTGAGACACTCATATTAGTCCTTGAGAGTTAAGATAGGCAAAAATAAAGATGAACTAATAGACTAATAATGAACTCTATCATCAGGAGCAAATATTGTTTCTTTTCTAGCATTTATTAAGCATTTCAAAAACAGCATTATATTAGGTCAGTACAAAAGTAACTGCGGTTTTGCCATTAAAAGTAAAAGTAATAGCAAAAACCTCAATTACTTTTGCACCGACCTAATATATACTAGGTTATATACAGGGGAAACTTTGACATATTCCAGAAAAGAGTACAGACTACATTCTCTAACCACAATGCATTAAAACCAAAAGTAACTAATAAAAGAGCTACATTCACACTGAAAAATAAAACAACCCCGATAAAACAACCAAATCAAAATGGAAAATCTCTTGATTGTCAATTGACAAAATTGAAAATGCAGTCACTTGAAAAATTTCAAGCCATAATTGAGGAATATCTGGCCTGTAGTAATGATGAGCATGCTTGCATATCAAAGCTGATGCTGTACTCAGGAAAATGCATTGCCTCAAAAAGCACTTATTACCACATAGGAAAGAATAGAAGTGAATTAATCATTCAATTCAACAAGTTGGGGGAAAGCAAAACAAACCTATGTAAAATAGAATGAAGTAAAAATAAAGACAGAAAATTGAGAATTAAGACAAAGAATACCAATAGAATTGATTAATAAATGAAAAATGTCTTTTGGGAAAAGCTCACGATAAACAGGATAATTTACTAGTTACCATAATCCAGACAAAAAAGGAAGAATGAAAGCAAATGTATTCTCTAGGAATGAGAAATTAGACATAACCCTAGAGAGTAGGAAAAAGGGGGGGAGTAATTTATTCGACTTTACAATAAACAATTTGAAACCAGGATGAAATGGAAAATGATAGGAGGGCACATGAATGATAATTGCAAAATCTAACTAAAGAAGCAATAGAAAATCTAAGTGGCCAGTAACCTGGAAGGAACTGAGAATTGCTGAAAGCTGACACTTTTGGCCTTGTCAGTATATGGGTAATTCCTTTCAAAACTCCCAATAACTGGCAATTGCTCTGTCACTTAAAATGTTTAGAACAAAGAGAAAGAAGAAAAGCTTCCAGATCATTCTTGTGAATCCAGCATGATTGATACCTGACAAAGTTAGCTCATACACACAAAAATAATAGGCATTCTCACCTTTGAACAATAATGCAAAATTCCGGAATCAAATATTAGCAAGTAAAATTCAATAGCACATAAAAGGAAATGTAGGATAATGAAGTGGAATTTATTTTAGAATGGCAAAAATCATTCAATATTAATAATTCTAATAAATTATTCACCAATATTTTGTAAATAAAGTTCAACATATGGTTATATTTGAAAAGAAAAAGCACATGTGATCATTGTAGTAGGTGCTGAAAAGGTATTGGGTAAGGTAAAATTTAGCAGCCATTCTTGATTTCCTTAAATCTTAGATTAAAATAAGAAGAAATATTTTAACATAATTAGAAATATATATTATAAACCAAGTGCCATCATAATATGTGTATTGAAGAAAACACTTAAAATATTACCATTAACTGGCCAGGTGTGATGGCTCACACCTGTAATCCCAGCACTTTGGGAGGCCAAGGCAGGCAGATCACGAGGTCAGGAGATCGAGACCATCCTGGCTAACACAGTGAAACCCTGTCTCTACTAAACAAAATACAAAAAATTAGCCGGGCGTGGTGGCAGGCACTTGTAGTCCCAGCTACTTGGGAGGCTGAGGCAGGAGAATGGCATGAACCCAGGAGGCAGAGCTTGGGCCACTGCACTCCAGCCTGGGCGACAGAGCGAGAAAAAAAAAAAAAATTACCATTAAGTTAGGAACATTATCAACATCACTCTTTAACATTGTTGAAGTTCTGGTCAATGTAATAATATAAGGTATATACATTGAGAAAGGAGAAGGCAAAATTATTGTTATTTTTATTTAAAATGAGAATATACTGGAAAAGTCTAAGCAAGCCAACAAGAAAGTTCAGCAAAGTGGTCAATACAAATAATTTAGTAACATGAGTAAGAGAAAAGATTCAATTTAAAATAGCAACAAATATAAAACATCTAGGACTGTATATTCATAATATATTAAGAGCACATAAAAATAAATACAAAGACAAACACAGGCAAAATGGTCAAAAATCTTAAGTGTACAGTTCATAGAAAAATACCTTTCCCAATCTCACTAGTAACTATAGAAATGCAAATTCAAAGAACTATGTGGTAATGTGGAATATTTTCCCCCCAATCAGGATTCCGAAACTTCAAAAGTATGTTGTGAGAGTGTGGGGAAATAAGGACTTCCATATGTTCCTGAGGGAAAATATGATTTGGCATACCTTTTTGCTGCAGTTGTCTAATATTGACCATAATTTTAGATATACATTCCTCTTTACCCCAAATTTCCATTCCTAGTAAGTGATCCTTTAGAAATATAATACGTCTTCCACTGTGCAATGTTGTTTATTGCAACGTGGTTTGGACTTGTGAAAAAGTTGGAAACAATCTAAATATCTGTTTATAAAGGATTGGTTAAATAAACATTGCTATAAAGGAGTACTATGCAGCTGTTAAGATGAATGAAGTAGATACAAGACTGACATTAAAAATAGTCAACAATGACTAGGCATTGACTAATCAGAATGGATGTTGATTTCAACTAGTATGGTCAATCCAGTCCGTGACAATTTTTAAGGACTTTCAAATGGCTAAATACATATAGAAATAGATTGACAGTTAATATGATTATTAGTACAGTATAAATGAGGTAGGTACATTTAGGAAGAATATTTGAGCCATCAATTGTTTTTAAAATTTAAGAAACAATGCCAGGCAGAATAATAGAGATTATATAATAATACTAAACTTGTATAATTGTTTTGTGCAGGTTTAATAACTTGCCACCTAATAGATTTTTATTGGAGCACAGCCATGCAGGGCCAATTTATCCATTAGGCACAGATTTTTAGAAGCCTATGAAATGTTTAATTTTAAAAAAAATTAGAAGAAAAATGAATATTTAGGTCAAAAATAGTTTAATTTTTTTCTCACACAAGGAAAAAAATATAATTTTTAGGACTCATAAGTCCATTAAATTTTGCCTAAAACAGAAATAAATTAAATTTTAAAGTACTTAAAGTTATATCAAAAATAATTTTTAATTTATTTTATTATGTTAAGAGAATCCTATAAAGCAAAAGTGTATAGGACCCACAGCAAAAATAATTTTTAATTCATTTTATTATGAGAGGATCCCGTAAGGCAAAAGTCATAGGTGGTTCTGCAGTCACACTTGTTTGTTTACATATTTTCTGTGGCTGCTTTTGCAAGGGCAAAATTGAGTAGTATATTTGTCCTGGAGATGGTCTGGCCCACAAAGCCTGAAATATTTACTTACTTTTTCTTCACAGAAAAGTTTAGCTTAGTATATTAGCACTCATGATATTATAGAAAGTAATCTTTATGAACTGGATTTTATTTTTAGTTATTTACTTCCACCTAGACCGTTAATTTTCAAGAAAAAGTTCTACTTTTGAATTGTTCACAATTCACGACCATTTGTTATGGGGGAATGTCAACTACATCAGCTCAAAATTTTAAGACAAGGAAAATTACAAATAACCAATATTTATATTAAATCATTTTCATACCAAACACCAGAAAGGATAAAGAGAATGAAGAAGAAAAGGAAGTTTTATGGGAAAAATCCCCAATAGATCTCCAAATAACATGCTTTTCCTAGACATCAACTGCAAACGAGCATCTGCTTAGTGTGGCATAAATGTAATACAGTGGCTTCAAGAACAATCCAGCAGGTACCAGTGCTGAGAATATTGTTCCTATACTCTAATGCCAATTTTTAATAATTTTGCCATTAAAGTTTTAATAAAATGATAATAATTTACATGTTTGGGGTAAAAACTTCTGATTTATTCTTGGATTCTTCAAATTCATATTATGAGGGGGATATTTAAGCTTAGGCCTGTTTTGATCATATATTGATTTTAAGATGCAGACAGCATTCAACTAATGTAGATTATGATTCATTTATGCAGAGGGAAACCTTCTGGAAGAATACATCCAAACCAGGAGTTTTATTATGTCTCTAGGGAATGGGAATATGTATCATTTGTGGTGAAAGTAGTCCATGCAGCCACGAATGTGAAGATTGTTTCTGACATTGATTAACATTGCTTGCTCATTGGGGATAATAAAGCAGGCCAAGTTTGTTTTGTTATTATTTTTAAAGGCTCTGTGCACACCTTTATTGCTAGTCCAGACTACTACCGCAGCCCTTCATTTGTTATACCATTCTTATGATAAAATAATTCATCATCCAAACTGTGCACTTAACAAAGTCAACCCTTTTGAGATATAATTTATATATAATATAATGCATCAATTTTAAGTGTACTATTAGAACTGTTTGGCAAATGCATATTTCCATGTAACCATAATCGGTATAGAGAGCATTTCTGTAATCCCAAAAAGTCTCTCGTGCCCAAACTGACGTTCTATTTAAGTTCACAGCAAAATTGAGCAACAAGTACGAAGTTCCTATATGCCCCCCTACCCCAAACACACGAGGCCTCCCCTGCTATCAATATCGTGCACCAACGTGGTACATTTATTACAATCGATGAGCCCACATAGACACATCATTATCATCCAAAGTCCAAAGTTTATGTTAGGGTTCAGTCTTGGGAATGTACATTTGATGAATTTTGGCAAACATACAAAGACATGTATCCATTATGATAGGATCAGACAGAATAGTTTTTAAAAATCCTCTGTGCTCCACCTGTTCATCCCTCCATACCTCCTAACCACTGACAGCCACAAATCTTTTTACTGTCTTTATAGTTTTACCCTTTCCAGAATGTCATATAGTTGTAAAAATACAGTATATAGCCTTTTCAGATTGGCTTCTTTCATCTATTAATATGCATTTAAGGTTCGTGTCTTTTAATGGCTTGATAGTGTATTTCATTTTAGTCCTAAATAATCTATTGGCCTGAATATACCATAGTTTACCTGTTCACCAACTAAAAGGCGTATTGTTTGCTTCCAAGTTTTGGCAATTATAAATAAGGCTGACCGTTCACGTGTAGTTTTTTGTATGGACGTAAGTTTTTAACTCATTTGGGTAAATACCAAGAAGCATGATTGTTGGATTGTATGGAATGAATACGTTTAGTTCTGTAGGAAACTATTGAATTGTCTTCCAAAGTGGCTGTGCCATTTTGCATTAATCCCTGTCAGCAGTGAATGAGAGTTCCTATTGTTTCACATTCTTGCCAGCATTTGGTGTTGTCAGTGTTTTGGATTTTCACCATACTAATGGGTGTGTAGTAGCATCTTACTCTTTTAATTTGCAATTCCATAATGACATATGATGTTAACCATCTTTTCATATGCTTATTAGCCATCTGTATGTCTTCTTTGATGAGAAGTCTGTTCAGATATTTTACCCAATTTAAAATTGGTTTGTTTTCTTATTGTTGAGTTTTCAGAGTTCTTTGTATATTTTGGATAATAGTCCTTTATTGGATATGTCTTTTGCAAACCTTCCCCTGCCTACCAATCTGTGGCTTGTTTTCACATTTTGTTGACAGTGCCCTTCATAAAGCATGACATTTTAATGTTAATGAAGTGCAGTTCATTAATTATTTTTTTCATGGATCTTGTCTTTGGTGTTGTATTTCACAAGTCATTGCCAAGCCCAATGTCATCTAGATTTTCTCCTATGTTTTATTCTAGGAGCTTATGGTTTTGCATCTTGCATTTAGGTCTGTGACCCATTTTAAGATAATTTTTGAGAAGGGTGTAAGGTTTCTCTCTCTCTCTCTCTCTCTCTATTTATATATATATATAATTTTTTTTTTTTGCATGTGGATGTCTGGTTGTTTCAGCACTGTTTGTTGAAAAAACTGTCTTTGCTCCATTGTATAGCATTTGCTCCTTTGTCAAAAACCAGTTGACTGTATTTGTGCAGGTCTATTTCTGGACTCTCCTATCTGTTCCATTGATTTGTCTATTCTTTCACCAGTACTACGCTGTCTTGATTACTGTAGCTTTACAGAAGGTCTTGAAGTCAGGAAGTGTCAGTCCTCCAACTTTGTTCTTCTTCAAAATCGTATTGGTTATTCTGAGTCTTTTGCCTCTTCATATAAACTTTAGAATCAGTTTGTCAATATCAAAATAACTTGCTGACATTGATTGGGATTGTGTTAAATCTACAGATCAATTTGGGAAGAACTGACATCTTGACAGTACTGAGTCTTTCTATCCATGAACATGGAATATCTCTAATGCCCCTCTTTATCTCTGATAACTTTCCTTGCTCTGAAGTTTTCTCTGTCTGAAATTAATATGGTTACTCCTGCTTTCTTTTAATTAGCATTAGCATGGTATATCTTTCTCTATCCGATTTCTTTTAATCTACATTTATCTATATTTAAACAGGGTTCCTTGAAGAGAACATATATTCAATTTGTTTTAATTTCTGACAATCTCTTTTAGTTGTGCATTTAAACCATTATAGTGATTATTGACACAGATGCATTAATATCTACCATATTTGTTACTATATTCTATTTGTTGCCTTTGTTTTTTGTTCCAATTTTGTCTTCTACTCTTTTCTGTTTTTTTGTGGTTTTAGTTGAGCATTTTAGGATTCAATTCTCTCTCCTTACTTAGCATATCAGTTATACTTCATTCTTTAGTGGTTGCTCTAGAGTTTGCATTTATAATTAATCCAAGTATACTTTCAAATATCACTATACTGCTTCACAGGTAGTGCAAATAACTTATAATAACAAAATAATTCAAATTCCCCCTTCCTCATCCTGTAAATAGGACCTTAATGATGTAGTGGCAGATTTAGTGGTAAGGTATGGAGTGAGAAGAAGTATTCTATAGTTCTCTGATTAGGCTTCAGTCCTTTAGTGAGCCTGTGTTCCCGAGCTATGAACTTTACAAATGCCTCTCATTCTCTCTTCCGTCACTCTTGGGAGGGACAGGATGGTGTAATGGGGACTAGAGTTGGGTATTTCCTTTCGTCTAGGCCAGTTAGATTCTGATAAAACCCCAGCAGGTTGAGTTCTCGTGAAATAGTTTCTCTTGAGAACATGCCTTGTTAAGGAGAACAGTGTTCTGTGGTGTATTTAAAAATGGTTTCTATTCCCCTCACCCTGCTGAATAATGAGGAATTTTTTCTTTTATCTTTACTGTGAGAGTTTGATAGAGCTCCTTGAGGTAAAACTTAACGAAAGTGTGGGTACCACTTTAACACTTGCTTTTCTGGAATTTTTAATTATTAGACTTGTCCACATTGAACCTCCAGCCATTTGTCAGTTACACTTCAAGTTTTCCTACCCCAGCACTGGTTCCTGCAAAGGTTTCAGCTCATGAGTTTCTGCTCCAATAAATTGTACTTGTGATTTTCTGTATCCTCCTGTCTGTCTCTTTAATTTTGGGGCAGCGGTTTTCCCTGTGACAAAGAAAAATTGTTAATTTTCAGTTTGCTTAGTTTTTTACTTGTTTTTAGGATGGAATGACAACTTACTTCCAAGCTACCACATAGCAAACTAGAAACCATAGTCCCAGGGCAATTTTAAGAGATAACTAAGGTGCTATTAATTGTTGCACTGGGACCACAGTCATAAATTGGCACTGTCCTGGGAAGCCACATATTATATTTGTGATTTTTTTCTCAAATTTTTATCTTTGCTTTACTCCAGAAAAAATAACTTCTAATTTAAGAATGAACCAAAAATATCCTCGACTCCACATCTTATAAATAAATGCATATGACACTCCCAACTTTTTAAAGTGTCATATGCATTTATTTATAAGATGTGGAGTCGAGGATATTTTTGGTTCATTCTTAAATTAGAAATTATTTTTTCTGGAGTAAAGCAAAGATAAAAATTTGAGAAAAAAATCACAAATATAATATGTGGCTTCCCAGGACAGTGCCAATTTATGACTGTGGTCCCAGTGCAACAATTAATAGCACCTTAGTTATCTCTTAAAATTGCCCTGGGACTGCATTTACCCCTAACCTACTATATCCTTTAAGTTTAGCAAGCATTTACTTGCTTTGCATTCTATTAGGACAACCCCAAAGTAGAAGAAAACATGGTCCCTTCTCTCAAAAGTTTCAGTGGAGATAGCACTACCAAACATATACACACAAATAAACACTACAGCTAAACACAGTATACATCTTAGCTATTAAAAAATGGTGATGTAGACTGAGTGTTTGGGGCAGATGGAAACATGGAGGATTAGATAGAGGCTGCAGTAGTCAGAGAGCAGGCAGGTCTGGTTCTGAAGTATAATTAGGATTTGAATTTGCACTTAAGAAAAGTGCAAAGTCCTTCAGCCTTGAAGCAGAGGGAAAAACGATGTGGATACTATGGTGCCTGGTCAGGTGCAAAGGGACTAGGAATTCGAGATCACTCCAGTGAGTCTTGTTCTGCAAAGTTGCAGCAGGAAAGAACCATTAATAGAGGCCCTAATAGTGGATATCCCAGCAGATCTGGTATCCAGGCATTTTCAAAGGTTGTCAGTTGAATTCTGGTCAGGATTCTTTTTGCTTATGTATTAGTAAAACCCAACTCAAACTAGCTCAAACACAAAATAGAATTTACTGACTGAGACACCTGAAAATCGAGGGATTGATCAGGCTGATCAAGGTGCTCAGTTGATGTCATCAAAGATACATCTCTCTTGATCTTGGGATTCTTCTTCATGGTGGCAAAACCTGTATATTGGCTGATGCTCTCCGACTTTGATGGTGTAGGTTAGGTGCTCATTGTTGGATCGATCACAGTGACTGTAGCAATGCTGGCCTAAGCCAGGTATACATTCCTGGAGTAGGAGTGAGGTCAATTTCAGCAACTACATGGTTTGAAAGTGGGGAAAGAGAATCCTCAGAAAGAGTAATGAACTTTGGGCAGACAAAATCAACAGATGTCTCCTTTAAGATGTTTTGTTTTGTTTTGTTTTGTTTTTGAGACGGAGTCTTGCTCTGTCGCCCAGGCTGGAGTGCAGTGGTGCAGTCTCGGCTCACTGCAAGCTCCGCCTCCCGGGTTCACGCCATTCTCCTGCCTCAGCCTCTCTGAGTAGCTGGGACTACAGGCGCCTGCCATCACGCCCGGCTAATTTTTTGTATTTTTAGTAGAGACGGGGTTTCACCGTGGTCTCGATCTCCTAACTTCGTGATCCGCCCACCTCGGCCTCCCAAAGTGCTGGGATTACAGGCGTGAGCCACCGCGCCTTGCCTAAGATGTTTTATGTATATGGTCTCATGTAAACTTCTCAACAACACAATGTTATAGCTATTATTGACCACAACTTACAGATAAAGACATTGAGACCCAGATTTTCTCTCTGGGACTGTACCTCTGTGTTTTCTATAGAGAGCTTGCTTAGACCATTCAGGATGGCCTAACTTAGTGGTCGTCAACCTTGGCTGCACATTGGAATCACCAGGAGTGTTTAAAAATATCCCAGTGTTCAGACCATGCCCCTGACCAATTGAGTCAGAAACTCTGGGAGTGGGACCTGGCATCAATATTTTTAATAGCTCTCTAATGTGCAGCCAAAATTGAGAATCACCAGCCCACAGCCTGTTCTTTTTTAAGAAAGTAATAATGAGAAGAGCGAGCCAAGCCACATTTTGTTTTCTCAGCCACAACCCTAATAATGCACACAACCAGACCCCATAAGGATCCTAGAGCAGGAAAGCAGGCTACTGAAACTATGGATAGTAATGCTGCTGATTTGGGGCCTTCATGATTTGGATGGCAGCTGTGATCCAATGTCATTTATTTCCATGTGGATATAATAGGCCTTAAGAAGTTGTGGCAAATAGAAGGATTAGTAACAGAAGCAAGACATTCTTCTACCTAGGGATGTTTATTTTTTAAAATCTGGTGTATAAGAAGCTTATGGGTTAGATACTTGAACAGTAATTAATAATACTTGAAACGAAATTCTGATGCCTGGGCTCCGAAAGAGGGGGCTTCTGTATATATCAGTGTGGTTTTTGCCAATGCTCTTGCAAGAAGGGTTACATCTTGCCCTTCTGAGAGGCCCACACCTTGTAGGGCTGGACCTGCTCACTCATTTTATGCCTTTGGTTGAGCCCGTGTTCCCAGACGGCCTGTACTGTAATTTACAAAATGAGATCATTCTGTAGCTCAAGTCCAACCCTCTTGTTGTATAGATTACAGAAGCAAGTCTCAGAGAGGAGCTCATGGTTTGAATTATGAGTTCTGATTCCTTGATATTCTTTCCACAATGCCTGTTCAAAGTTGTAGAAGTCTTTAGAGTATATCAAGGGCTTTTGTATATTTCCTTTTGATGCCTTTTTATAAATTATACTCTGAAGTGCTGTATTTTATTCTTTAAACTGCATTCTAACTGTTCTTTACAATGTATTCTGAAACATCATGTTCATTTATTCTTTTAACAAATATTCACTATGCGCCTACTATGGGGTAGGCATTGAAGTAAATGCCATAGACAGTTATTGTATGATGGAGCCTGCAGTGACATTTTAGTCAAAACCAGTAGGTTTATGACCTTTACTGACCTTACAAAATAACCTGCATAGTTATTAGGGGGCTAATGTTTGTGGCTTTCCATATTTCATCTTTTCATGCCACTGTCCTGGCTCCCCAAATAGATTGTGTGCTCTTGGAGGAAGTATTTTATGTGTTTTACTCTGTGTCCAAAGCCTATGGCAGTTCCATAAATTATCTATAAACGGCAGTGTTGGAAGACTGGGAAAGTGACGGTTGTTAGATGTGTTAATTAAACTGTAGCCCGTGTTTCTGATAGGTCTTATTTGTTTTGGTTTTAGGAGCTGGTGGCATAAGCATTCCTGCCTTCTGTCCTAATCCAATTTCCTCTGATAAAGGTGTTATTAGAATGTGATATCAGACATTTCCCAATAGAAGAACTTGAGAAACAGTTTCCTTCTGTGGATGTGCTGTGCAATCCAGTTGTAGACACTTCGCTACCTGGGATCCTTGATCTCTCTTCTTCCCCTTTGTGCATGATATTTTTGTCGATTCCCTCATTTGAAATAATACCTCATCCTCCCATATTTTATCAGCATTTGCACGAGCACTTGCCTTCTGACCTGCCTTCATTTCCTCTTCTCCGTTCTTGCTGAATACTCACTCTGCCAAGCACTGGAGATATAAAGATGTATCAAACATACTTGGTCCCTACTCTAAAGAAGTTTGCAGTTCAGAGTGGGAGGTGGACATGTAGGCAACCAGATTACAAGTCTCCAGGCAACCTTTTTGTCTGTTTTGTCCACTGCTAAATCCAAACTGCCTACAACAGTGCTAAGAACATTGTTGGCACTTGAGGAATATTTGCTGAATGGATAAATAATCTCTCAGACCCAAGCATGCATATATATATAAATATAAATTATAAGGTCCAGTGAGACTACAGAGGTGGGAAAACTTTGCTAAATCAGGTTCTAAATCATGAGTTGGATTTGGTCTGGCAAAGATTCTATTCTTATTTTAGGTAAGGACTAGGTCTTTATCTTCATTTTCTCATATTGTCTGCAGTAAGCTTCATGCGTCTCGATTGTTCAGAAATGTGTGTGGCATTGGAATGAAGTTTTTTCTAGCCAGGCAAGAACTCTGCATCTTCACTTCTCAGATTCTTTACCCAGCCTGTATTAAAGAACATACTGGTCCTAGTACTGCTGCCAAACCTCCTCGCCACACCTACTTCTTCCCAGGGCTGACCCTGGAAGATTTGTAAGGCCTCTGCCTTTTGAAAAGATGGAACCAGGATGGTTTGCACAGCCTCTCCTGCTACAGCAGGCTCCCTGGGACTTGTCTGGAATGCTCCAATATGGTGTTCAGCTATGCCCCAGAGTTGCTCAAATCAGTGGAGTTTGCTTCCCATGCATAGATCCTTACTTTATCAATCACAGGATATTCCAAACATGGCCTTTTGCTTCTAGAAATTTCTGGAATTCCTGCTGTGTGACGTTTAATAGGCACAATAGTTGGATAAATGGGGCTTTTAATCACTTCCTCAGTAATTAACTCAATTCAGCAAATACTTCTTGAGAACCTGTTCTAAAGCAGGCACTGACCTAAGCAAGTGGGACGTTCAATGACAAGGAATGAAGAGTCCAGTCCTGCCTTCAAGGAGTTTATAGGTGTTAGTGGTCTGTGTGTACGTGTGAGTGTGTGAGAGTGTGTGTGTGTATGTGTGTGTGTGTTACTGGGTAAGAAGGAGAAGTGGGGGATTAAGAAAGTCTTTCAGTAACTTCAGTACAAGGCAGAATATGATAGGTACCAAAGAAGAGGAGGGACTTGGCAGTCCAGGTGGCTAGAATGAGTGTCTGGGTGTGGACAGATTTGAGAGTGTGGAGGAGTGGTGCCATGGAGGAAACAAAAGTAATGAAAACCAAAGGAGGTAAAGTCATATGGCACCCACAGGATGGACAGCCAGCACAGGAAAATAAGGGTAAATAATTATCTAGCCTCACAGTTTGTTTTGACAGGAAAACTCAATGTGCCTTCCAGATGCTCCAGAAATGGGATAAGGCACCAGGGAGGCTAAGCTGAGAATTTAAGCTTTAGCTCAGCCATGGACTGGTTCTGTGACCTCAGATCCTCAGGTGGGAGTGCATGGATGGTGCATTTGCAGCCTATGGCCCTTATCAACTGGAGACTATGGTTCCTAAAGCTGTGCCCTTCTCCCTCTACTGGAGCTCCATATTCTGGCCAGCTTTTGTTGCATAAATCCTGAGTGAGGGATGCTTAACCAGGGAAGCTAGAAGGCAGGCATTAGGGAGAAGGGAAATAGTGTAGAGGACAGAGAGAAGATGACCTGACCTTTATTTCTACCATATTTCAGGACTTTTTGCTCCTTTGCCTGCAAAAGGAGAGAAAGAGAAATTAAACTTTCTCTTTCAGAATGCTATAGTTTGCCATTACTTTTAATGGCAAAACTGCAATTACTTTTGCAATATTTGTGGCATGTTTGATTTAGGATTTAGCAGTCTAAACCTCCAATAAACTGTTTACATACTTACTTCCAATCTCATGGATTCAAGAATTATACCAAGGCCTTTGCTATGCGGTTATAACTTGTTAAATAATTTCTTTTTCCCTTTAGTGTCTGAACCTCTTACAGGGTTGCAAGCTTTATCATGTGCCTTTATATTTTGCTAAATTAAACTTTTTCTCCCTGCTTCACCAAGTCACTTTAACACCTCATGCCATAGGTTATAAAATAGATTGCCCCATAAAAAATACAGTTTCTCATTCGGAATGAGTGAGATTTGTCTTCACAGATATTTTTGACCAAAGGAATGCAATCAAAAGAAGGGACATGATTATTCATTAGCCTATTATTACCCTCTTATTTTGTCTCCTGGCAGTGGCTAGGGAGCTTTAGCCCCCATCTCTATGTGGCTGATCTACATGTGCTGAACATCCCCACAGGAAATAGCAAGGCCAGCTGATTGATGCCCAGACCTCAGCATGTGTGCCTTCTCTCCAGATGTGCAGTTTGGCTGTTGGTCTACCCTGAAGTGGGCTTGGGGTGCCCTTCCCTCAGATGTGATACTAACTTTGAATTTCCAATCAGCTTCTGAGAGTTTGAGCATTTAAAAGTGTGAGAAAGGGTGCATTGGTTCACTTGGTAGCTATTTAAACTTGGAGTTTCTTTGGGCCTCAAGTCTAGTTTGGGGTATATCTCCTCCAAAATGGCCAATTAATTCCTTAAAGTATCACTCATTCATTCTACTCTCTACCTCAGGTCCTTCCATCATAGAATCACAGGATCAGAGAATTTTAGAGTTAGGAGGAGCCTTAGAGATGTGATTCAACTCTCTCCAAAGGGACCCCTACTATTATATCTGAGGGTCTGTATATTCTAAATATTTTTTTCACTTTTCCTTTGGTATGGGAAACTTTGAATTTTGGAAAGGTTGGAAATTTAGCACTGCCTGCTGACTTCCTATACCAAATCCAAACTTCAAGATGTTACAAAAGAGACAGGTTGAGCCATCAAAGGACCAAGAGTCATCGAAAGAGTGGCTTCCCCCAAATAACTACAGGGCTGGAAGAGGGGATTGGGAGTGGTAGAGCCTAGATTATAATACTGGTCATTTTCTTTTCTGAGAGGCTGCCCTCTTCTATATCCATCTTATCTGGAGAAATACAAATTTCACCCTGTTCCCAGGCATATATTACTTGCCAAGGGAATTAAAATAAGCGTACATGTGACAAAAATTATTCATTTCAGGAGTATGAACAATAAAAAAGACTAATCAGAATAACTTATACAAAAACAGTGTAAATAATGGAAAAGACGAATAGGAATGTGAAGTGAAAATAGTGAGACATACTATGTTGGGGCAGGTAAGGGAATATTATTTGGTAACCAAGGGATAGCAATTTGGCAGTATCCAAAGAAACTTAAAGTAAATATACTTTTGACTCAGCAGTTCCACCTCTACAAAATTAAGCTATTGCCACTATTTTGGAGCCAAGATATGCAAAGTGGGTATACACCTAAAGAAGGGTGTATACACAGCTCTGAACATTTATTGGCTTCTGAATTCATGTGGCTGTACAGAAAGGCCTCCTCTTTATCTTTGAATTCTTATGATCTCCTATATTTAAAGAGCATCGGTGAAAATATGAAATAAGGAGATCTAAAAATTCTCTTCTCCATAGAAAGCCCATAGTAATGGATTGTAAAACAATATTAAGATGCTAAAACTCCATAAATTTATCTACCTGTTCAATGAAATCCCTATCAAAATCCAGATGCCTTTTTTTTTTTCAGAAATTGACAAGATGATTCTAAAACACATATAGAAATGCACAGGGCTCAGAACAGCCAAAACAACCTTGAAAAAGAACAAAGTTGAAGGACTCACACTTTCCAACTTCAGAACTTTCTAAAAGGTAGCATAATCAAGACTGTGTGATACCGGCATAAGGACAGAAATATAGATGAATAGAATACAATTGAGAGTCTAAAAATAAACTCATCCACTCATAGTAAATTTGTTTTTGATGAGGGTGTGAAGACAATTCAGTGGTGAAAGAAAAGTCTTTTCAACAAATGGTACTAGGACAACTGTAATTGTATATCCACATACGAAAGAGTGAAATTGTATCCCTACCTCACACCACACACAAAAACAACTTAAAATGGGTTAAAGAACTAAATGCAAGGCTAAACTATAAAATGCTTAGAAGAAAACATGCAAGTAACTTCATGGCTGTAGGCAATGGTGTTTTAGATGTGACACTAAAAGCACTAGGAACAAAATAAAACAAAAAACCCCAGATAAATTGGACTTCCTCAAATTTAAAATCACTTGTGCATCAAAGGACACATTTAAAAAGTGAAAATACAACCCACAGAATGGCAGGAGTTTATTAGCAAGTCATATATCTGCTAAGCATCTAGTATTCTAGCATCTAGAATATATAAAGAATTTTTATATTACAACAATAAAAGACAAATAACCCAGTTAAAAATGGGTAAAGCATTTAAATGGATGTTTCACCAAATAAGAGATACAAATGGCCATTAAGTACCTGAAAAGATAACATCATTCATCATTAGGGCAATGCAAATGAAAACCATTTATACCTACTAGAATGGCTATAATAGCAAAACGGAAAATAAGTGTTGATGGCAATGTGGAGAAGTTGGAACCTTTATACACTGCTGCTGAGAATGTAAAATCGTGTGGCCACTTTTGAAAACAATTTTTTTTTATTATTATACTTTAAGTTTTAGGGTACATGTGCACAATGTGCAGGTTTGTTACATATGTATACATGTGCCATGTTGGTGTGCTGCACCCATTAACTCGTCATTTAGCATTAGGTATATCTCCTAATGCTGTCCCTCCCACCTCCCCCCACCCCACAACAGTCCCCAGAGTGTGATGTTCCCCTTCCTGTGTCCATGTGTTCTCATTGTTCAGTTCCCACCTATGAGTGAGAACATGCGGTGTTTTTGTCCTTGCGATAGTTTACTGAGAATGATGGTTTCCAGTTTCATCCATGTCCCTACAAAGGACATGAACTCATCCTTTTTTATGGCTGCATAGTATTCCATGGTGTATATGTGCCACATTTTCTTAATCCAGTCTATCATTGTTGGACATTTGGGTGGTTCCAAGTCTTTGCTATTGTGAATAGTTCTGCAATAAACATATGTGTGCATGTGTCTTTATAGCAGCATGATTTATAATCCTTTGGGTATATACCCAGTAACGGGATGGCTGGGTCAAATGGTATTTCTAGTTCTAGATCCCTGAGGAATTGCCACACTGACTTCCACAATGATTGAACTAGTTTACAGTCCCACCAACTGTGTAAAAGTGTTCCTATTTCTCCACATCCTCTCCAGCACCTGTTGTTTCCTGACTTTTTAATGATGGCCATTCTAACTGGTGTGAGATGGTATCTCATTGTGGTTTTGATTTGCATTTCTCTGATGTCCAGTGACGATGAGCATTTTTTCATGTGTTTTTTGGCTGCATAAATGTCTTCTTTTGAGAAGTGTCTGTTCGTGTCCTTTGCCCACTTTTTGATGGGGTTATTTGTTTTTTTCTTGTAAATTTGTTTGAGTTCATTGTAGATTTGGGATATTAGCCCTTTGTCAGATGAGTAGGTTGCGAAAATTTTCTCCCATTCTGTAGGTTGCCTGTTCACTCTGATGGTAGTTTCTTTTGCTGTGCAGAAGCTCTTTAGTTTAATTAGATCCCATTTGCAAATTTTGGCTTTTGTTGCCATTGCTTTTGGTGTTTTAGACATGAAGTCCTTGCCCATGCCTGTGTCCTGAATGGTATTGCCTAGGTTTTCTTCTAGGGTTTTTATGGTTTTAGGTCTAACATTTAAGTCTTTAATCCATCTTGAATTAATTTTTGTATAAGGTGTAAGGAAGGGATCCAGTTTCAGCTTTCTACATATGGCTAGCCAGTTTTCCCAGCACCATTTATTAAATAGGGAATCCTTATCCCATTTCTTGTTTTTGTCAGGTTTGTCAAAGATCAGATAGTTGTAGATATGGGGCATTATTTCTCAGGGCTCTGTTCTGTTCCATTGATCTATGTCTCTGTTTTGGTACCAGTTTCTCAAAATGTTAAATATAGAGTTATGATAGGACCAAATATTTCACTCCTAGGTACCTACTCCAGATAAATGAAAACATATATTCACACCAGCATGTACATAAGTGTTCATAGCAGTATTATTTATAATAGCCCAAAGTAGAAACAACCCAAATGCTCATCAACTAACAATTAATGTTTTAAATGTTTTTCATATATATATGTATATATATATATATCCATACAATGGAATATTACTCAGCCATAAAAAAAGAATTAAGTACTGCTACATACCATAACATGGATAAATCTTGAAAACCTACTAAATGAAAGAAGCCAAACATAAAGACCATGTATTATATGATTCTGTTTATACAAAATGTCCAGAATAGGCAAATCCATACAGAAAGAAAGCAGATCAGTGCCAGGACCTATAGAAGGGGAGCGGGGGAATGGGGAATGACTGCTATGGGTTTGGGGTTTCTTTTTGGGGTGATAAAAATGTTGTTTCCTCTGAACTGGGGGCTTAATCTAAATGATTTATAGGGTCTTCTCCACATCTAGATTCCAGTGATTCTATCAATCTTCCTGAATGAGTAACAATTTCAAAAGAACTCTAAAAATCAGCCCTTATACCTTTGGTATCTGTTTTAAGGGAGATCTATTTTTTGAGTATTGGCCATTTTAATCTATTTCTATTCTTATAAAGAACAAACTCTGATTTGGTTAAATTCCTGAGATTTTAATTGCCCATGAAGTGTTCTGATTGATTGTGAACTATGGAAAAACCAAACCTAAGGTAGTTTGTGAAATTGAGCATAGCTGTAAGTGAGGAAGCAGTTTTCACAAAGGCTCAATGAAGGAAGAGACATGTGTAACTGTTGGCTTTTTAAGCCAAATTATAAACATATACGATAGTGGCATAACAATAAAGGGTAGAGAATAGTGACTACATAAATTCTGTGAGGATACTAATTTTGTATAAAGCTTATGACTTAGTGGTTAAGAGGTTAGGTGATGCAATTGCTTTGTCTGGGTTAGTACTGTGAATCGATCTACCTGTTACCAAGCCATTTGGTGCTTGTTTCCTTATCTGTCACATAAGTGTAGTAATTGTACTTCCCTATAAGATTGTTGTGAGGATTAAATTAGATGACACTTGTCAAGCACTGAGAAAGGTGTTTGAACCTTGGCCAGGGCTCAGCAAACATTAGCATTAATATTTTCAACAAATACTCCAAATGCTTGATGAATTTTATAAACACACTTGGCACTGCTTGACAAATACTTGTTTACAGTGTACCATGCCCTAATACAACTATCTTGACAGTTACTTAATGGTATAAAATAAAATTTTTCATATTGTAAATAATTTTTTTTTGCAGAACAAAAGTAAAAATCTTCACTAACAAAATGAAGATCCTGCTAATTATATTTGTCCTAATCATTTGGACTGAAACATTGGCAGACCAGAGCCCAGGTATCAGTATATTTTATGTTTATTATTATTTAGGAAATATTTTTACATCTCAGTAAACTTTAATAAACAGAGAGAAATAATTTATTTATTAAAAATCAAAGTATGCAGCATTTAGTAATTGTTATACAATATCAAACGAACTTAACTTGTGAAAGACAGCACAAAGCCATGAGCAAAAGTCATGAGTTATGTTGCACCTGGCTAGAAAAACTTCAATTATCCATTGATTTGCTTCAATCTCAATATTACATGTCTCCATGGATTGAGTCAGTCTGTTTGTTTATAGATCCATTTGAATCTTGATCTCATAAATGAAAGAAAAGGAACCCCACACAGAAAACAAATTCTAAGTATTTTCATGACTAAACCATTGCCTTCCTTTCCTTTTACAAGCATGAAATATATATTTACACACAAACACACACACATAGTCATACGTCACTTAACAATGGGTGTACTTTCTGAGAAATGCATCATTAGGCGATTTTGTCATTGTGCAAACATCGTGGAGTATACTCATACCTAGATGGTGTAGCCTACTACACACCTAGGGTACATGGTACAGCCTATTGCTCCTAGGCTACAAACCTGTACTGCATGTTACTGTGCTGAATATTGTAGGCAAGTATAATACAATGGTAAGGATTTGTATATCTAAACACATCTAAACACAGAAAAGGCAATACCTTGCACTACCACATTATGACAGCTATGATGTCATTAGGTGATAAGAATTTTTCAGCTCTATTATAATCGTGTCTTTTTGAGACAGAGTCTCACTCTGTCACTCAAGCCAGAGTGGAGTGGTGCAGTCTCGGCTCACTGCAACCTCTGTTCCCTCAGCTCAAGCAATCCTTCTGCCTCAGCCTCCCAAATAGCTGGGACTACAGGTGCATGCCCCCACACCTGGCTAATTTTTATATTTTTTATAGAGACAGGGTTTCATCATCTTGCCCAGGCTGGTCTCAATCTCCTGGGCTCAAGTGATCCTACCACCTTGGCCTGCCAAAGTGCTGGGATTACAGTGTGAGCCACCATGCCCAGCCAGCTTAATTTTAACCTTATGAGGCCACTATCATATATGCAGTCTGTTGTTGACTGAAATGTCATTATGTCATCGTGAAGCACAGGACTATGTGAGTGTGTGTTTGTGTGTGTGTGCGTGTGCACCTATCTGTATAGGAAAAGAGAGAAAGCATGCATGAAAAGTAAGTTTTTCTACTCTCTTGTAATTACTAAAAACATCATTCAAAGAAGTATTTTTAACTGTGCATTCTTACTGTGTTACTCTAAGATTTCCTGATGAATTTCTGAGTTACCTTGAAAGAGCCAGTTGTTAGACATTTACTAGCACATTACTAATTTCAAAAGCAGCATGGCTGACAATGACTGCTAAGGTAGATACTATTGGCACCTCCCTTGCCAGACTCTTCTTCTCTGGCTGGTTCACCCACCTCCCAGCTACTGTGAATATTGCTGGCAACAGCTCATGGCTGTGCCCCATTTTCTCAGGGGAACTGTTCTCAGCTTTCCCACTTAACCAAGAGGTTCTGCCTACAACCCTCTGCTCCTTCTCTCCAATTTCTTGGGATGGTCTGCAGCCAATGACTGACTAATAGGGTAGCACAAAAAACTGGCTGTCTTGCCTCAAAGAGGGACATCTCTGCTGTAATTTAGGCTCCAGAGCCCCTTGCAGAGCAGGTCAAAGCTAGACCTTACCTGATGACATGCCCTTCTCTGCTTGTTCCCTGTCCTGTCCTGTTTCTCTTACATCGCGTGCCCTCAATCAAGCACTTTCATCTGAAGTCCCTGTCTTAGACTCTGTTCTCCCACCTGAGACAATTGCTTACTCTATAATGTTTTCAAAAATTGCTGTTAGTCCTCAGACAACTTTGGCCCATTCTTACACTGCTATGAAGAAATACTGGAGACTAGGTAATTTACAAAGGAAAAAGGTTTAATTGACTCAGTTGCTCATGGCTGGGGAGGCCCCAGGAAAATTACAATCATGGCGGAAGTGGAAGCAAACATGTCCTTCTTCACATGGTAGCAGGAGAGAGAAGTGCCAAGCAAAAGGGGAAAAGCCCCTTATAAAACCATCAGATCTCATGAGAACTCATGAGACTCTCAGTATCACAAGAACAGCATGGGGGTAAGCACCCCCATGATTCAATTACCTCCTATTGGGTCCCTCTCATGACACATGGGGATTATGGGAGCTATAATTCAAGATGAGATTTGGGTAGGGAGATAGCCAAACCAGTCCAGTCAGGGACTTTCTGAGTTGGTACACTATCGGAGTTTGGGGTTCTGGAACTAAAAAAGAAAAGAAGTTTATTGTCTCTTGTATATCTGTTGGCTAACTTTACTAAAGCCCTTTTGTTTGACATTTTAGCAAAGGCAATTATAGTTTCTTCTGTTTGACCTCCAGAAGACACTTTTCTTGGGATTCTGATATACACTTAACACTAGCGCATAGTCTTAAATAAGCATTGTGGTCTAAAATATAAAGGCTGAATGATAACTTTGTTTTTGCTTGTTGTTATTTTATTTTGATAGGGCCAGGCCCTGTGTATGCAGATGTCGTGTTTCTGGTGGACAGCTCCGATCACCTGGGACCTAAGTCGTTCCCATTCGTGAAAACGTTCATCAACAAAATGATCAACAGTCTCCCCATAGAGGCCAACAAATACCGTGTGGCCCTGGCCCAGTACAGTGATGAGTTTCACAGTGAATTCCATCTGAGCACCTTCAAAGGCAGGAGCCCCATGCTGAACCACCTCAAGAAGAACTTTCAGTTCATTGGCGGGTCCCTGCAGATAGGAAAGGCTCTTCGGGAGGCTCACAGGACCTATTTCTCTGCACACACAAATGGGAGAGACAAGAAACAGTTTCCCCCAGTTTTGGTGGTCCTGGCTTCGGCTGAGTCTGAGGATGAAGTAGAAGAGGCTTCGAAAGCCCTGAAGAAAGATGGGGTGAAAATTATCTCCGTGGGGGTGCAGGAAGCTTCTGAGGAAAATCTGAAGGCCATGGCCACATCCCATTTCCATTTCAACCTTCGGACAATCAGAGACCTCAGCACATTTTCCCAAAACATAACACAGATCATCAAGGATGTAACTAAGTATAAGGAGGGAGCCATCGATGCTGATGTGCAAGGTAAGGAAACCCTTGGTTGAAGAGATGCCTGATCCCCAGGTGGGTCTACGTCTTTCCACTCTCACCTCTTGCAACTCATGTTAGGTTTTCATGATTAGCCATGCTGAAGTATTGGAAACTTCGACACATCATTCCTACTCACTTCTGCCTTTGCTTGTCCCATTTTTTCTGACAAGAGCTCTATCTTATTGCACTCTTTTGCTTTCTTATAGCTTGAATAACTCCTGTCATCATTTCAATCTCATCCCTACATTCTTTTCCTCTTGGAATCTTTCCTTTCTAATTTCTTTTTTTTTTCCTTTTCTTTTTTTTTATTATAATTTAGGTTTTAGGGTACATGTGCACAATGTGCAGGTTTGTTACATATGTATCCATGTGCCATGTTGATTTCCTGTACCCATTAACTCGTCATTTAGCATTAGGTATATCTCCTAATGCTGTCCCTCCCCCCTCCCCCCACCCCACAACAGTCCCCGGAGTGTGATGTTCCCCTTCCTGTGTCCATGAGTTCTCATTGTTCAATTCCCACCTATGAGTGAGAACATGCGGTGTTTGGTTTTTTGTCCTTGCGATAGTTTACTGAGAATGATGTTTTCCAGTTTCATCCATGTCCCTACAAAGGACACAAACTCATCATTTTTTATGGCTGCATAGTATTCCATGGTGTATATGTGCCACATTTTCTTAATCCAGTCTATCGTTGTTGGACATTTGGGTTGGTTCCAACTCTTTGCTATTGTGAATAGTGCCGCAATAAACATACGTGTGCATGTGTCTTTATAGCAGCATGATTTATAGTCCTTTGGGTATATACCCAGTAATGGGATGGCTGGGTCAAATGGTATTTCTAGTTCTAGATCCCTGAGGAATTGCCACACTGACTTCCACAATGGTTGAACTAGTTTACAGTCCCACCAACAGTGTAAAAGTGTTCCTATTTCTCCACATCCTCTCAGCACCTGTTGTTTCCTGATTTTTTAATGATGGCCATTCTAACTGGTGTGAGATGGTATCTCACTGTGGTTTTGATTTGCATTTCTCTGATGTCCAGTGATGATGAGCATTTCTTCATGTGTTTTTTGGCTGCATAAATGTCTTCTTTTGAGAAGTGTCTGTTCATGTCCTTTGCCTACTTTTTGATGGGGTTGTTTGTTTTTTTCTTGTAAATTTGTTTGAGT